>NW_009624772.1:26365-65807 GCF_000690535.1 Cariama cristata | reverse complement strand
TACATATGTGTGTGTGCGTATACACACATGTATATACAAGGATCTCTGTAGTTCATATAATTTATCATTTCCTCTTCCCTTAGGAAACGATCTATCAAAAGCTCCATGAAGCTTAATTATGAGACAACTTTTTAAAAGTAAACAAGTGAACCTTCAACTGTTAAAACAATAAACCTCTAATTGTTTCCCAGAAAGATGTTAAATCACTTTAATCATCACAACGGAAATTTTAATATACTATGGTTTTCTATGATTTTGCAATAAAGCAGTACATAGCACTGTCTTTTCCAAAGGCAGCTAACGAAACTTATCTGGAGTATTCATTGTTTTAATACTCTTTTCCAGGTGTCACGGATAGAAGATGACATCCGTGGAAGAGCTGCATCTGTTGTTAGACCACGGATGATAGTTTCAAGCAATGTACCCCATGGCTCTGTAGCTCCAGAAAAGAACTCATAAGGGAACACAGCTTTTCTTTCAGCCCAACAAATCTCTCAACAGTTCATTCTGCAGACAACTTCATCAGAGAAAATCATAGAGCTCCCTCCTAGCACCCTCAGTCACTATTTTTATTCTTTAGACATCATGTTCATGTAACTTCAGGAAAGCCTTTAGAGACCTTTGATACTTTCAGAGTTATAGATTGAGAATCATTGCTTCCAACCACAGTTCTCTCCTTGACACTCTGCTCCCATAATGTTCTGAAGGGCACTGTGTCATTTGAAAGGTAGAACACAAAACTGAGTGACAAAAAGGATTAGAAAAAAGAGATGTGACTTTGAGGTGGGAGGTTGAAGTAAGAGGGACACACAGATAGATTAGAAGAGCCCTGATTTTTTTCCTGCATATTGGCAAGCTTTCAACAGTAGGAGAGGAAAGATTGTCTGTTTACATGGACTATTGCCTAATAGCTAAGGCAATTTGTGGGAAATGCAAATATGATTCAAATGATCAAATGGAGGAAGGATTTTCAGGTTAGCTGTGAATGCTCTCACATCATTATCACCTTTTCCTGCTTCTGTTCTGCAAGGTTTTAAAAGGGAAACATACACAGAAAGTTAGTTAAGTGCCTGGAGTCCAGTCCTGCTTTGGCAAGTGGTAGGTACTATTGTGAAAACCAGGACTAAGACATTTCTGGCTATTTTTGAAATTTAGGTACTGGCCAAAAAACAAAGCCTTTTCACATCAGGCGGCAGATGAACAGATTACAAGTTTGCACTTCAATGCTGAAATTTCACTGCAGCTTTAGCATAAAAGATCAAGATTTTTCTTTGCATCTCAACCTTTGAGGCTCTCCCACATGAACAAACCACAGCATTCATCAGAACTCTACACTGAAATGCACAGCTTGAGGACAGGGCACCAGGACAGATAAAAGCTGACCATACTGTCAGCAAGTTTAGGTGGTGACTTTTTAAGTCGTTACCTTTCAGGGACATCACATCTTAATTATCTGAGTGTCCACTGAAATTGCCTAGAGTTTCTTCACAACACTTAAGTATATCGCATGTGTTGGCAACTCATCTACTCTGTGGTAGCTGATGCTGTTTTGCCATTCTGCTGCCATGACAGTGCTGGCATTAAAATATAATCAATACAATTCTGTATACAGTCCTGATCTAGCTTCAGAAAGGCATATAATTGGATTATCTATTGAATTGTAGTCTCACAATAACTGCAGATGGTGCTTCTTGTATCTTAGTCAAGGACAGGTGAAGTATGAGAGCATGTTATTGAAAAGAGGAAATTCTATTAATAAGTCTATGTTTAATACATTTCAGTATGACCTGAATCTCCCCAAGTCTGGAATTTTAATCTTTCCTTTCCAATTTATTAGCAGAGTAGCTTTGAGGATATGAATAAAGGGAAAGAATTAACAGAGAGAAGGCAGTCTAGGAATAGTCCTCTTTTCCTACTCTCCCATCCCTATTCTCCAGGAATTTGAGTTTTTCCTTCTGCCCATCCTACTGAGGACTGGAGAGCTCATTAATTATCAGATAACAAAACCCAGTCATTTAGCCTTTGTCACACAAATAAAAATTAGGAACTATGCTAGCACTACAGGTTACAAACTGGATTTTGTGGATTTGCTGGATTAGCAGCACAAAGCAAAGCACTTAAACTTCATCTGAAGTTTACCTTACAAGTTTGCCAGTCAAATTATTTATGAACTATTCTGGTTCCTGGGCTGGGTACAATACATAAAGCGTGACCCATGAGTAAAACCTTGAATCTCTATTCAGGGAGTTGCCACCCTTGTTTAGAGCTGGGGCAAAACAGAGATCTACTCTTTTTTGAAGGGCAATAGGAACTGTCATGCTATTCCATAGGGACAATGATTTTAACAGTAATATGCATATGAACTAATTACATAGGACTGGACTTTCTCTGAGTGCTTTAGCTAATGTGTTTCCAACTAGGAGAATGGCAATAGCAGTGGAACTACTTCAAATATTTTAAAAGAATGGACACACTCAAAGATTATCCTCCCTTAACCTCAAGCAGCTGAGACAAAAAAAAGTTCAGAGAGCTTGATCTGGAAGGGAAGAAGGAGAGAAGTAAGGAGAGGCTTTTCATAGACTAGAAGAACACAGTTAAATGCAAAATAACTTTCCCCTCTTTTGCATCTTTGTTCCCTCCTAAAAAGCTTCTTAGGTTTTGAGAACCCCATTCTTAGGGAGTTGGTTGCACAATGTGTTGCACAGGGAAGCCCAGATACCTATTCTGGGGCTAAGACTGTCTTTAGTTACTTGTGCATCTAGTTCAACATCTTTTCATTTCAAGTAAGACATGGGGTCAAGGAGGAGGACAAGAAAAGAGATTGTGCTTTCCTTTAAGCTTCACACTAGAACCCATTAGCACACAGCTACGCACTGTCACCGCACCTCATCTTGACAAGCCTCAACATCACAGCACATCACAACCAAAGAACTACCTGTTTAGGCTTAATTTAACTACTACCTTACCCCATAGACAGCTTGGATTTTCTACATTTATTCTGTTACAAAAGCAAGAGCAGTTAACATCCCAATGTACATTTTATTGCTGGGTTATGGCAGGAGCCTGTAGGTGAATAACTGTAGCTTTTGGAATAACCCAGGAAGTATTGCTGTGAAGTAGTCATGCAGGCAATTGGACAAGAAATGCAACAAAAGACTGAAATTCCAGGATGACATTCGAATCCACTGTGTTGTTATGTTGTTTATACCAAAGCTCATGGCTCTGCTGTTGTTAAGGGTCTTGTCAGCTTTTTCATTATATGTTCTTATTTTCAGGGATTTGTTGGTCACAGAGATTCACTCCAGGCAGAGTGAAAACACTAGGAGAAGAAAATTTGGCCAAAGGCAAAGAGCATTGTTTAAAGCTGATGATAGATTCACAGATGGACCAATTCGCTGCTTTAACAATGTCAAAAATAAATGGAGAGGTAAGCATGTCTTCTTATAAAATGAAAGAGTAATAAGAACAAAAATCTTTACCTTGTTTTTTACGTTATCAGAACCTATTAAGCGCTACTATGTTGGTGAACAAGATAAACTCTAGGTAGAGTTTTTCAACATGGTCATATGTATTTTCATATTCATCCCCAACTCAGAACTACAGGGAACGAGCAAGAGTACTTTGATAGCGCATCCACAGGGTAAGACTCTGCCTGCACGCATAGGTTGGATTTAGTTACAGATCTGAAAGTACACTTTCACCACCTCTAAGAATCTGTTTCTAGGTCCTCTGAAGTACCAAAAATCTAGGTAAAATGGATGGTCCTAAGCTGTAAACAGAGATCCAGATACCTACCAACTTTGGACATGGTCATGCTTCTGTTCACTTATCATAACTGACCTGTATGAAAACAGAAACACCTACAAAGCACCTGTGGAAAAAAAGAGGCATGATTTAAGCATCACCTAGGTATACCTGAAGATAATAATTCTCTACATTTTTAAACTTAAGTCTATTATTAAAAGATGAGTATTAAAGTAGCTGATAAACACAGATGTATGTGTTGCTTAATTTTTAATGAACATTGAAGAAAAATTTCAAAGAAAATTTAGATTTTCATTTTTTCAGATAAATTCTTCCAACACTTTCATCATCTGATGCATATCTAGAAAATATGCAAATGTTGATTTACATAATCAAGATTTGAATCAAGTTTATTCAAAAATAAAAAATGAGTAATAAAGATATATAAAGCACAAATAGCTTTAAAAAATAGTGCACATTTCTGAATACTCTCTTAATTTCAGAGAAGTTTATATAAACTTAAAAGTCACAGGTATTTGCATTTAAGTAGCTTACCATGATTTCTTTACTTACTCATACTCACGATATTCTCAGTTTGCCAGCTGAAAAGAATGTAACACGGGGCTGGGAGCCAGGATGCTAGGTTCAGTTTCTGGCTGTGCTGTTCACTGCTTTTGTGACCCCAGAGAAGGTGCCCTGCTGTACTTCTATAGAATGGTGCCATGAGATGTTCAGAGACAATGGGCAACAAATTCATCATGTTAGAGAAGAGAAAAGATGAAGCAAGACTAGCTTCTAACATGAAAAGACTTTTCCTCACTTTGCTCTGTAAATTAAATGACACCATCAACTCTTGGGGGGATACACAGAACTCTTCAAGCTCTGGAAATTACAGGTCTTTAGTCCATAAGCATATTAACAAGCTTTTGCCTGAATATTTTGATCACAGTCCATTCCTGCAATACTTACAAAGACAAGACATCTCAAACCTTTTATAGAGAGTGACAAATCCTCTTGGATAAGCGCAGCAGTATTAGAGCACCACAGTCATCCTGCTAGATTTGAAACCTGTGCAGTTATTTACAATATGTTTTCAGCTCACCTCCAAGTGCTAAACCTTAAATCTCTGGTTACCACAGAGATCTGCAAACAGTGGGAGGTCTCATGTGTCATGCTAATACTTTTGGCACAGCAGCAGGAGACGCTATAAATGCCTCAGCAAAATTCCTTCATTTGTGTGTCTACACCACTGCAGAATTTGCAATTATTTTTAAATATTTGCTGGTGGGTCTTTTAAAATATATTTATAGAGCTAACATTTTGTGCAGCTCAGAAACTATAAACCATACAGTCTGTTCATTATTATTTTGTATGTTACACTTCACTGACACTACAATGTCTCTAATGGAAAGGAATCCTGATACTTTTATTGCCACTTGAATTTTAACAGGGTTTACAGACCACACAAGTACTCTTCTCCAACTCTGTAAAGGGTCAACATAGGCTGTTGCCTTTATAGTGGCCTATTAGGATGAAACAGAAATTGCAAAGGACATAGCGTATACAAACCAAAAAAAGTACTCTAGGTCCTCTGATGATACTCGTACAGACAAGTCACTGCTCTACAATTTCTTTCTATTTAATACATAATCTTAATATTTCCATACTCAGACTAATTAAGAAATGTTCTCTACACTGTTGTCTCTTTCTAAGTGAAGAACGTGAAACATTTTGATAGCTTTACTGTACCTGGCTGTGCATATTTTCCTTTGTCAGGGTAAATTGGAAGTAAATAGAATCAGTACAGCATTAAGAAGGATGAACAGAATTCACTCACATAAACTCACAAAATATCCCTAGGCTAAGAGTTTGGCTGAATGGGAAAGTTTCACCAATAATAACAAAATTTCCTTACAGCTGAACAATTTCCAGAACAAGTGGACATTTTTTTAATTATGGTTTGAAGCCCCTTTCAAGTAACACACAATGACCTTAAAAAGGATAATTCCTTTTAAGTCCCAGAATAAGCCTCAACATTTGCAGTGGGTTGGGGAGAGGGAAAGGCTGCAGAAAGCTGCTTTGGGAAGCAAGAATAAAGATGTACCATTGATGGTTTAAAAGAAATTGTCAGTGTGGTTAATAAGATGCATTTGAAAGCTTATTTCTGGATACCTACAGGCAAATCGTAGTAGTGAATTTCTATAGGAAAGAATTGTGATTTAGAGTTAACAGCCTCAGAAGTCCTTTTCCATCAGCTGGCAGTCAGTAAGAATGTACTGGGGCTCAGGCAGTTATTGCTGTCTTAGAGACAAGACCAAACACAACGTAGCATGCTACACCAAGTAAAGGGACTGTCTTGAAGAAGTTGGTATTTGCATCCAACTTAAAATATGAAACTTTTGAAACACTATGCAACTGATGCAGGAAAAAAAACAACCATGAATTCAAAAGTAACTAGGTACCTTCACTAAATTACAAGGTAAGCCAGTATAAAATCCAGTCTGAAAACAGAATGATGTATTTGTAAAACAAATATAGAAATTGCCAAGAATTAACATTTTTAAGAGCAGCTGCAAAGTTACAATAGTCACAAAAGTTCATTTACAATTACTGAAATTTCCAATATATCCTGCCACATCTAACTCATTTCAGATGAAATGGTGGGCTGTAGAAAGCTATTCCATTGCTGCGCACAAAACAGACCACTAACTTGCCTTCATACACTTCCCTGCAAAATCACTTGAGCTTTCTAGTCAGAGTGTCCTTCTAAAGCACTTGTCTCCTCAAGACTCAACAACCACCTCAAATCTCAACAGAAACTTAAAACTGTTGGTGAATTAAATGAATGATTTTATTTTAACTCTGAATGAAATTAAAAGCAACACAAATGAGAAATAGCAAAGTAGCCAACTTCAAGTGTAGTCATTTTCCCTTTAGAGCACTTCTAAGTAGTTGGATTGTACTGAAAGCACCTATTAAAAATTCAAGTACAATGAAGGGAACAATTCCAGAAAAATTGCTGTTATTTTTCTAAAGCTGTAATCACTTAAGAGGCAGTGAAGATATTTAGCCAAACTTGCTCAGAAATGAACACAAAATTCAAAATACAATGAGCAATACTAAATTCTGAGTTGTATTTAGCACATCATTTGCTTGATAACAATATTGAGGGTAGTGATTAAAAATACACACAGGGAAGTGCAGGCATGAGTCTTGCACCCCCCACATCTCTAAACCCATTTCTTCTGCTGCAAGGGAGCAGCTCTGCATTGCACTGCAGGCAAGAGACAGCCCTAAAACTGAGATAGCCATAAAAAAGGCGGATTACTTGAAGTGCTGGGGAGCCCTCCAGTGGGACGGAGTTATTATAGCGATTCCTCCACTGCCTCTGGCTCCAACTTAGAGCAAAGGGCATTGGTGTTTGCTGTGGTGTTTCGCTGATGAACTCAGGAAGTCACTCTCATCTGGAACAATAAACACGTTGTCCCAAATCACACAGGGAATTGTCCAACACATGTAGAAACCATTATCGAAAAAAAAATGAAACAAAAAACATCCATTTACTTTCAAGCTGTAAACTTGTTCATGAGGAATGCAAGCTCTTTGGTTAGAGCGTGCCTTTGCGTTCATGAGAGCCAAGTTCAAGTCCCCGAACTATCATGGGGTTAAGCAAATCATTGTGTGAACTGCCGTGGGTTAGGCCAGAACCCACCCTCTCTGTGAAGGACGGAGATCCAGCTGTACAGGAGAGTTTTTAAAATAAATACATTCAAGGCAGTTGAAGCCAGACTGCATGTGTGTATAACTATGTAAATACTACAGAAGTTTCAAAGAACACAGACGGCTCTCCTCTGGTTCATCTGTGAGTCCTTGCCTCATTTCTCAGTTACTTCTGCTGCATTTCTCAGTGAAGGCCATCAACTCTAATGATGCAGAACAGCATCCAGAAGGCAGAACTTTTTTGTTAGAAATACCTGTGGATTAATGCCAACATTGATCAGCATTGATCAAAGCATGGATCAGCTGCTCACCCTCTTGTATCGGGACACTTTATGAAGCCTAAATTGAGGTCCTAATTCACAAGAGAGATCTCCAGTAGCAAGGGAGATCTCCACGAGAGATACCAAGAGACCATATCAGTCAGCTGGCAATCCCAAGTAAATTGACAGTGTCCACAGTGCAAGGAAAGAACAGTCCTATGAGGATACTTCACCACAAAGCATATTTGATACTTCTTGTTGTTCAACCTGTTCCCACTCAACTTTGATTTTGCTTCATACTGACTTTCGGAGGGTGGGCTGTGTTTAAATATCCAGGGGCAAACTAGGTCAAGGAGATAGAATTTGAGATTTTCCGCAACTACATTATTTTCATTTTACGTTATTTTCATAAAATAGTCCATGTAGTAGCATCAAGCTAGCTTTTTCTGTGCTCCGTTTCTTCTGTAATTCCACAGATTTCAGTTTAACATCCAAGTTCTTTAGTCACTTCAGAATATGAACTCTTCCAGTAGTGCACATCACAACTTTCAGTCCTCATGCAGATATCTTCTTGACTTCAAGGTAAAGTACAAGTGTATTCAAGTGGCAACAGAAGTAAACCTCTGTGGTTGCAGTTTAAATTGCACAGTTTACAAAGTAGAAAAGCATATGAAATTATTTCTGAATGTTGTATTTCTAAAATGCACAGATTATAGAGAAACTAGGTCTGGCTTGATCATTTGCAATTTTTTGCAAAGCATTGAAAATGTTACTAAACTCTAAGAGCAAACTGGCAGAACACTGGCATTTCAAAAGGAAGGCAAAGACTAATTACTAAGAAGTCAAAGAAAAATATGGTTTTGTTCTGCACTTTCATTCTCTTCCATTCGGCAAGAACTAGAGCTGATTGTATTAAAATATTTCATTAAGCCTTGAATTTTCAAAGGTTGAAACAAGCTGTTCAGTGTTTAAATGCTCACAATACAGGAAAAATAAAAAATAGTGTGATGAGTATAATTACAGAGGAAGAAAAAAGAATCTCCTCTTTCACTGATGCGAAACAAAATCTAACTCGTGCAAAATGAATGGTTTCATCATATGTTGTTTTAACACTATCAATTTACTAATATTAAACTAGAATACATAAAAAAATCATATTTATATAATTAATCTCTTCCAAATGAAACCAAATCCCAAGGAAATACAAAAATGTAATTTACAGGGGAAAAAAAGCCTTATTTCACCGTATATGAACTTTCTATTTCTTATCATATTCTCACCACACACACGCAACACTTCTGCCTATAACTTCAATTTACAGAATAATTAATATCTATTAATGGATGGTTATGCTGCATAGCTTCCCACTGTTACTCTAATAGAAGAGTACTCTAATATAGAGTAGACTCTTCTAGTAGAAGATTATCCTCTAATAGAAGAGTATTTAAAAAAGAAATTAAGGTAAATATATGCATTATTTAAAGGAGAGATATGAACATACTGACTAGCTAATTTTTAAATTAATCTCACAATAAGAAGTGTCTGATTAGTTTTAAAGAGTGATCTCTCTGTTTGAGGAGAAGGGGAACCAGGGCAGCCCCATTCTGCTATCAGACCGAGCAGGAAATGAGCATGCAAACCCATGTAGACTGTAGCCCTTGGGCAAAAACCATCATTGAACCGTGGATGAAATATCAAAAATGTTTAACTTCATGAAACTACTGAACACACTTGTCATGTGGGTAGATATCAAGGAAGGGAGATGTGGCATAGACTGCTTTGGTCCTTTAAGGACTAACCTGGCATTTCAACATCTTTCCTTTCAAAATTCAGCAGCATCTGGTGAAATCATATTGTGACATGTTCCTGAATGATATTTTGGCTTTACCTGTTGTGGCATCTGTACATAGGGATGTCTGGCCCCTACAAAATGTAGTTACCAGAAGGAAGTAGTTGACAACACGCTTAAGGTTGAGACTCTCTGCCTGCTGCAAACGTAGGAAACAATCCACACTAAAACATTTCTTGCACTAAGTGAAGGAAACACAGGCCTAATTCAGGTAGGTATTTAAGTTTTATAAACTATTTACATGAAAATTAAAGTATGAACTTGCTTTGAAAAAATGTTTCTAGAAGCTAATTTTATTTATCAAAAAACCATCACTCTTTTGGCAAATAGAACAATTTTGCCAGACTTCATATCATTAAGATTTAAATTTGAATGGAAGTTTACAGCATCATTTTTTAAATGTTTTTCAGACAGCAAAGAGAAAAATAATTTTGCCTGTTGCCACAAAAAACCACAATGTTGGGTTGAACACAGAGGACAGCAGTCATCTGACAAAGCACAGCATTCCCCATTGGGAAATGTGATCAGGACTGTTAGTAGGAGTTAACTCACTTGCAAACAGAAGAGTAACATCATATGTTGTCTTAATACTTCATCAATTTATGAATATTAAATTGCAGTCCTCTTAGTAGAAGCATTTTGGAGATGCTGGTGTTTTAACTGGATGAACTGCTCTCTGAAAGTTCTTTAAGGTAGATGAGATGATTCCTAGTCTTGAATATGCCAAGTTTCCAACTCTTATTTGTTATACACAGTAATACAATACATGCTACAGTGATTCTGATAACAATTTCATCCCAGATCAGGGTCAGGCAGGAGCAGGAGAGAGGCTGCAGGGAATCGAGCTCTGGGAGTGCATGAGGCCATGATTAGGGTATAACTCATGCGGAAAGAGCTGAGAGTTGATCTGTACTCTTACTTTATCCATGACCTACGCCGACCCCCAACAAAATAATTTGGTCAAAAAGTTCACTTGGAGTCCTCTCATTTCAAAATCAGCAACAAAACAAGAAAGAAATGCATAACCTGAGGGACTGTCAGTTGGTTAAACTGCTTTTGCTGTACTCACTTGGTGGAGTGATGCTAATTTACACCAGCTGAGAATCTGCCCTGATGGGTTCCATTTCCTTTTGAAGTCCTTTAAGAAACATACCAAGTTCACCTGGTAATTTTCTCCAAACTTTTGAGGTCAGTCACCTCTACCTACTTCTGAACATCTCTTTGCATCAGAATAGGAATAATACAGTTTCTCTGCATGGAAACTGTTTCTCAGTGAACAAAGTGATGATTCCATCTACTGTGATATCTCATAAATCTAATAGCAGAATCAGTGCCATTGCCAGCTATTCCACAGGAAGCGATCATCCTTACTAACAATATGTCAATATGCTTAATTAAGGACTAGAAAGCAGATGAAAGCTCAAGTTCATGGCAGCTTTTCAACCCAAAGATCACAAATGCATGTTTGCATCCCAGGAGACAAAGAAATTAATCAAAAGATAGCAAGCCACACACCAAGAAAAACTACTATAAGACAAAGAGTGATATGCTTCATGCAAAACCAGCTTAAAAAGAAGTCATTCTACTAGTACATCCGTGGAAAACATATTTTCCTGTTGAAGGGCAAGAAGGCAAGAAGAAAAAGAGGATAATCAAAAAATTATAAGCTTAGAAACTTACACAAGCTCAGTCTCAGTGACACTGACAAATAGAATTCCCTCCATGCTATAAAAATACTTTTAAAGTAATTTGAAATTTTCAGAAAAAAATAAGAAATTATCTTAGGTCTAGAGATAATGATTGATTTAGGCAAATGAACACACTGAAAAGCTTTCTGCCAAAACAAAATACAATTTTGAATTTTGTATGACCTGTGGCGAGTGGCATTTTACTGCTTAAATTACATCCCTAATAAAACAAATAATCATCAGTGTATCAGAGGCAGGAAAAATCTCTCATACAGACTGAAACTTCTTTAAACTGCAAAAGATTCTGGAGAGGGGTAAGAAATGTCACACATTGCTCCATAGCCTTCTATAATTCCCCTCAATATAGATTAGAAGGACCTCTTGAATCAAGGCCAGTGTCTGCTAATAGAGTCAATCAAGCTATTTCACCTTTGGTAAATGCATCCAAAGTCTACACCCTTCTAAAGGTTAGTGACCTTCTTCTAGTTTCTAACCTAACTTTACCAGTGGAAAAAAGAAATTTGGCTCCTCTTCTACCATTCTTCTCTAACTCTTATTTTCTAGGATTTACCCTGGATATGTTTCTAGTATGCAATCACACCTCTTGCTAGACTAAACAAGCCTGTTTCTTTTCACTTGTTCTGGAAAGACTGGCCCTCTGTTCTCTGATCATCCTAGTACCATCTTCCTGCAGCTTTTGCGTTTTGAAATCATTTGAAATCAAGGAGGTTATATGAGAGTAAATCTGTAGTAGAAAGAAATAGGAGATGATCTACGGGATAGACTTAATGGTACCTGTGTGCCCTAAGCTATATTTGTTGCTTATAAGGGGGGAAATAACACTGGGTTAATAACTTGGCCTCTCTAATCTCATTGAGGTTTTTTTTTTTTGTTTCCTCTCAAATTGGTTTATTATTAATTGCAAAGAGCAAATCACAATAAAATTGAAATGCAGAAACTTGACTGTGCCAAAAAAACTCTCCCTAACCACAAGGACATTTTGCCATTAGCAAATGCCTCATATTAAACTAAAAATAAATGCATGGACTCAGCTTACAAGATTTTCTTCTTACAGCTTCTCCACACCGCCAAACCACAAAAAACAAATAAGGGCAATAGAGCCTAGGGTGCTCTGTTTCCTCTCCCTGAAGGTTATAATTGCTTATACATTATCTTATGCTTCAAGAATTTACAGTGTAGAGTGATAAACTCATTATTACATTATTTCTGCCTAGCTTCTTCATTTTTCCAATTATTCTCAAATTTAAATGGAAATGTATACCAACTCATATAGTTTCTTTTGTTGGACTGATCCCTGAAGCCTTATAATTTTATATGTGGAAACACATATGTGAAATAGCCTCAAATGTCACAGTCAAAGTCTCAAGTCTCCTTATGTTTCTTGTTTTTAGAAGACTAAACTACATTTTGCAGAAAATGCCAGAAAGACCTGAATCAGCTCTGTTGCTCACTTGGGTTCCACTGCTAGATCAAAATTTATCACGTGCGAAAGGTAATTTCAACAGCAGAGGCAAAATATGGCAAGAACTCTTTACTGAATTCTTTAGTATTTTCATAGATTGAAGGACTCACATTTTAAGTAGTCTCAGGCTGAATCTTTCCTATTTGTTCCTACCAATATGTGACAGTACAGCCTAGATTCATTCAGTTGAAAAAATTACCATCTTTATCAGTTCCCTCACCACATGGTTGCATAAAACAGGTGTGGTAGGACAAAAATATTAATTTGCACATTAGTGGCAATGACTAAGGAGATCGAGGCCAGTTACATCAACTTAGCCTTACTGTGCAAGAGGTAACAGCCTAGACTTAGAAAAATGTTGCACATTTCTCAGTTAAAGTAATTTGCTGACTGAAATAGTGGCAGCACAGCCTGAGAAGGACGGCTCTCAGTCAGCACAGGCATCTTGATTATTTCTTGGTGAGTATTTCAGAATCATATACCAATTTAAGTTGAAAGGGACCTCAGGAGGTCATCTGGTCTGACCATGCAACAGGGGAAGTATTGTCATTAGGTAAGGTAGCTCAGGGCCTTATCCAGTTGAGTTCAGTATTTTCAAGCATCTTCCACAACTTTTTGAGGCAGCCTGTTCCATTATCTGATTGCCTCTACTATGATTTTTTTTCCTGATGTCCAATTAGGCTTTTCCATGAGGCAGCTTGTGTCCATTGTCCCCCATCCTTTACCTGAGTACTACTTAAAAGAGACTGGCTCCATCCTCTCTATAGAAGGAAAAAATCCTTCTCCTATTAGATAGCTGAAGACATCAGTTCATGCACAGGAAATAGTAAACCACTATTTTAAGTCATGACACTTCAGAATATTGAAAGATTCTGTTATATAAGAACTGAAAAAGACATGTTCAACCCATGAATAAAAGCATGTCTTGGCGATTGGTAAGTTAAGATCAGTAAGATTAACCTTCTCAAGAATGGGAAAATATTTTATTGAGATAGGAAGCCCTGTAAAATGTGTTTTATAAATGGGTTTTCTGTTTGAGTCCTGCTACCTTGTTCTCTGTCAACTCCAAAATTCTATTTCCATCACATGAGAAGTGGAAAACAATGAAAAGGATTTAAATGAATCAGTGAACTTTGGCATGCACATTGTTGAGATAAAACTCATAGTCTTCTTTCAGGCAAGCCTTAACAAATTGCAAATTTTTCCCCTGAAGGAACAGTGATCGGATATTGATTTAGAAAAGGTAAAGGGATGTGATTAAAAAGCAAACTACAACAGAACCAAACAACAACAATGTGGAATCTCATTGTATGATGAAATGTAACCAACCTATATACACTACTCAGCATGGGAAGAAAAAAAAATTTGCACAGTTCTTTATCTCAGAGGAAGTAAAGTACAGGTAGATAAGTCATCATACATTGCAGAACGGGCAAAATCCATCCCCGAAGTGAGCTACCTGAGCTCTTTCTCAGTGCCCAGATGGATTTTATTGAGCCTTCTATTCTGTTCTTTCAAACTTGTCTTCATTTTTCTCTTGCTTAAATGATGCAGGAAAAACTTATCTTTTTTATTTTTTTCAGAACAAGCATTGTTCTACAGTTTCCACTATACAAAGAATAACGAGATTCAGTGTGTTGTGTGGGTGGCTTGAACACCACCACTATGTCTGTATTTACAGATGACTGGCTAAATGCACAGAGACTGCAAATTGGAAAATACCCTTAAATTATGCTGGTAATTTGGTTTTAAGGAAAAAGGTAAATTGAGCTGAAGTGACATATGCAAATCTAAAAGTTTAACTTAATTTTCCTATTTGATTTAAGCTCGCCTGTCTCTTTAATGTCCCTCTATCCCCCAGGATACCTCAGTATTTCAATAGACTTGAGTTGTTATGCCATATTGTCCCCATTCCAAACCTAATCCTAATCTTAAAACAACATCCCAGAGATAACTCTGCCTTACCAGAACATGACTCCATCTTAACCCTGCAAAGCTCACAGAATCCGCCAATAAAACAAGCTCTTCACATTCTGGTATCCCTAAACTTAATCTGAACCTTGACTGTCAAGCTATTGCACTGGCTCCTGTCCATCCCAGGTCTAGTCAGGGGTCATGTGCCCCCTATCCCAGCATTCTGAGTAGACCAAATTTCTGAGCCACCATGATCCCAGGAGGGAGCGAGTGCCTCAGTTGGACTGGTCCTTTCCTACTCTTCATGTAATAGCTGCATTTCCCCCTTCCTTCACCCTACAGAAAAGACTCACGCTTTCCCCTATTAAAAAAAAAAAAAAAAAAAAAAAAAAAGAGAGAGAGTAAAAAGAGAGTACATATACATCTATCTTTTGCAGAAGCTGAAAGTTGTGTGCACGTGTAAACATACATAGGAAGCTGAAGTCTACATTGCTGTGGAGAAAAGAGGTCTGGGGACTGATCCATAGCTCCAAAGTCAAATGGCACTGACTGTCTCACACCTACATGCTACACAGTGCGTGTGGAAGAGAGGGTCCATCTCTCTCTTACCCCCACCCATCTCTACTGTTACTGTTCCCACCACAAAACCCTATTCTAAGTCACTTCCTAGGAAAAATCCTGTAAACTTGTCCCTCTATATTCTATATGTTTACTTCCGCTACCCATCTTCCTCTGTTCATACTCCTGTGTTGTTTTTCAAATTATTTCCCTTCACCTATCCTAATCAGAGCTGATATACTGAGCTTTAAGTGTTTCACACATCCCTTTGATTTCTTTCTTTTTGATCATTCCTCATTATCTCACTACGTATACTTGTCCCATCATTCCTCCTTCAGTACAGCCAGAAGAGCCAGTATCCATTTTCCTTCTCCCTATACCTTCATGGTTATAACTACCTGAAATAATTCTTCATCATCAGACTGAATTATCTCACTCACTAGTCACTCCTTTTTTCCACACTATTTATGGCTATGTTAAACAGCACATATTATTTGATAACACTTTATCAGTGACATTTCCCCTTTTGGAAAACTGAGTATTCCTGTTCTTCACTTCATAATCTTTTAACCTCTCCCAAAAAGTAACTTCCATTTTATCTGATAGCAGCCGTGTTTTCTGAAAGAGCTTTCAGTTAACAATCAGGTCAAAAGTTTGTTTGAACTCCGTGTACAGTGTGTAACAGGATGATCTTTATTTACGTGTTTGTTGATTTTTTCAAAGTTATAGATTTAGAAGACATGATACACTAATGTAAAAGAGAAGAATCAGTTTGGGGTTTGTAGAGGGAAGTTAAAGCTGGGGGAAAGAAATAAGACAGGGGGAGAGAAAAAAGAATGTAAAGAGAGATTTATTGACAAATTTTCGAAGACTGACAATGGATAACGCAAGACCTACTGTCATAGAGATGTTGACTTGCAGTTGATCCCGGAGCAGGTAGGGATGCCTAGGTAAGTACAGGAGTAGGGCTATCCAGGTCTTGAAACAAAAGGGTCTGGAAAACTAGCTGTAATGTTGACTGTTGTAGCATCCTACGTTGTCCATAGAAGTAGTATAAGGGTCAAAGCTAGTAAAAAGTAATGATTTTCTGTTATTTTTGAGGCAGACCATGTTTGCTGGACTATGGCTTCAACTGTAGCCTTAATTAGAAACTCAGTAATGGTTTGGGATAGGAAGAACTGGAGATCTGTTGTTTGTTTGTGGGATATACACACCAAAGAATAGAGAAAACCTGAATGGCATGTTGATAGTTTTTGCCTTAATCCTGGCCAAGAAAACATGAGATTGTTAGTCTGTGAGGTTAGGCTTTTATAAGGCTGGAGTGGAAGAATTAATTTTCCTAGTGAATCATCCACAGAGCTAAGATCACTTACAGCCCCAACCAGGACAACTAACTCCGGGACAGATCAGTCTGTCTGGTCATAGTGGTCATACTCAAGGAACAGCTAGCAACCTGCTGCAACCTTGGAGGATAACCCAGATAAAAAGAGGGTAACATAATGCCTTATGCAAGGTTCTTCAGAGAATTGCAGAATTAGGATATAAAGATTACAAAGTTAGGATATTCAGATTAAGGTTGGGATTGTGGCTAGGATTTGTGTTTGGACCAGCAGAGGAAAAGCTAAACTTCCTGCACATCACTCATCTGGGCCAGGGAGCAGTCAGGAGTCTGTACAATAAGAGAGGTGTTCTAGCCAGAAATCTAGCTAGAATTAAGTAAAACTGGGATTAAGAATTGGGCCACTGGGAGTAAAAAAAGGTTAGGTCCTCCAAAACCAACATGACTAGGATGAAAGAAGGTACTGGCAGAAAGAAGACTGTGGTTACTGATGTCCTCACCCGAGGTTAGCAGGGATTTCAAGTATTCTTAGCCTAGAGGTTCAGTTCGATGATGATGAGGGATAGTTACCAAACAGCTAGGTGTTTTATTGAATTGTGTAGACCTTGAACCTGAAAGTTGCTGCCAGGGAGGGAGAATGACTGAGGTGACTCCTGAGGCAGCAGAGGCACAGTAGAGCCTAGTGTTAAGCCCCGGATTCAAGATTAAGTGTATACTTAACCTTCAGGACATTTCGGGGTCTGTGGTAGTTCTTGGCAATTTTCACAGGGTCAGAATGAACTTGAGAACAGTATATTGCTGGGCTGTTTCAAACTTAATTTAGGTAACTCCTAATTTCCAGCCTACATGTATTCATAGGCAATTTATATTAATTTGTTGTTGCACCCAGTTAATGATTCAGTGATATAGGAATCACTATACCCATGTTCAAATTATTATGCAGTTAAAATCAGCTTCTCACACAAATAACCCTGTCGAACTCTTCAAAGCAGATAGTGAGTCGGTATGGGTCTTACAGTCTGGGAAGGTTATTTCGCAACTGAGCCAGTGCGCCCTGCACAAGAGTACCACTCACCGGTCGCTGTTAAAGGCTGCAGGCAAGAGCTCAGATCCAGCAGCACAGTTTCTGCCTTGCTTTCTCTGATCATCCTTGTCCCATAGGTAACAAAGTAAGAATATGAAAGGACCTGACTTTGTAGAGCCAGGCAAAGCATACTGAATTGCCCTTCATTTCAGATCAACAGCAAAGAGAAAAGATATACATGGTTACTGAATCTGAGCCTTCTCTTAGCCCAAAAGCCAGTACCTTAGGCACTGTTCAGCTGAGTGGATCTTTCTTTAAAAAAACCAACCAAACAAAAAAAAAACTCCAAAAAAACCCAAAAAAGCACTTCTTCAGTTCTTCTAAATTCCAACACAAGCAGAAAAAATGTAGGGGTGAATACCCACAAACAAGAACAGCTTTTGGGACAGTTCCTTGAGAATGAAGTCCTCTCTGAGAAACGGAATACCGAATAAAGACCAGAATAGCTGGAAGATAAATACTGGAGTCTTTGCCCAAACATGGGAGACTGAACTTCAGTCTGTACATGAGACTGACTCCTTGTTGAAAACTTTTTTCTTTCCTAAATGGATGACTGAAACTTGTAAAATAAGTATGTACCCATCTATAGTCTTTCCACTATCTATTATCAATTATGTCTATTTGTGTTATCCAGCAATTCCAGATATTTTCCTGGACTTCTAAAGGGCCATGTACCCTATTATATTGTCCTGGTTTCAGCTTGGACAGAGTTAATTTTCTTCCTAGTAGCTGGTACAGTGCTGCGTTTTGGATTTAGGATGAGAATAATGTTGATAACACACTGATGTTTCAGTTATTGCTGAGCAGGGCTTACACAGAGTCAAGGCCTCTTCTGCTCCTCACCCCACCCTGCCAGTGAGGAGGCTGGGGGTGCACAAGAAGCTGGGAGGGGGCACAGCTGAGACAGCTGACCCCAACTGACCAAAGGGATATTCCATACCATATGATGTCATGCTCAGCAATAAACTAGAGGGGATGCTGGCAGGAAGGCCGCTTCTCGGGGACTGGCTGGGCATCGGTTGGTTGGTGGTAAGCAATTGTTTTTCATTTGCATCACTTGTTTTTCTTAGGTTTTATTTATTTCTCATTTTGTTATTTTCCTTTTCATTACAATTTATTATTGGTTTATTTTATTGTAATTATTAAACTATTCTTATCTCAACCCATGAGTTTTCCTACTTTTACGCTTCTGATTCTCTCCCCCATCCCACCAGGGGGGCAGTGAGCGAGCGGCTGTGTGGTGCTGAGTTGCTGGCTGTAGTTAAACCATGATATATGTATATCCCAAACGCTTCTTTCCCTCCCCTGAGGTAGAATTGAAGCATACACTTCCTCTTCTATGTTTGGACAAGCAATATTGCTTAACAGGGAGTATCCTAGGGGTATTTAAAGTTATGCTGTAACATACAAGTAGGATACACAGCTTCACAGACCAGGAATTTTTCCTCCACAGTATTGATTAAAAGCTGACAAAAGCTATTGTACACTTTCAGGTTCACTTTCATGCATAACATCTGAAGCACTAACGTCCCGATGTGCTGGAACTACCTGGGCACAGCACACTTCACAAACTTCCCAGGGTTTCATCGTAAGAATGCGACCTTTTCTTTTTCGTCATCTTGACCCTTTCAAAAAGGGTAGCTTTAGTAGCTGAAAAGAAACATAATCCACAAGTGGGTTTAGAGTTCATGAACTGTCACTTTTGACAAAGCCGAAATAATCCTGTATGTCCAAAAAAAGGCTGCTCTCCCAAGTTTTATTTGCATACAGATATACATGCCCAAATTGCCTGCCTCAACATCTCTCAGCCTGCCTCAGGATTTTATCTGCCAGGCCTCCACCACAGCTACAAGTTGTTGCTCTCACAGTGCCTCAAAATTAAGCTGTTCTTGAAGAAACAACCATCTGGAGTTCATCGACGGTAGAGCCTAAATTCCTCCTGCTACGCTGGGCCACATCACCTTGCGGGCTCACTACTTCTCCCCTCATTTCTGAGGTAGGAACAAAAGCATGACCAGTTTATGGCAGGGATAGCTTCTAAACTTCTGGCTCTCCTTACTAAGGGTAAGCAAATTATGGACCCTTCGTTTTCTGCCAGTGAATCTTGCCCTTCCTGACGAGAAGGTATCTCTGAACTTGCTTCCAACAACCATGTGGGAAAGAGATGGTTCAGCTTAGCTGTGGGAAAAAAAGCAGACGAGAAGGTCTCAGAGTGTAAATCCCATTTTCTACAAGTGAAATACCTTAGGGTCTGGAGTCTTCTGGTGGTCTGCTGCCTAGGTACACTTCCAGTTGAATTTCTACCAGTACTGCTGCCATCTCTAGGCCCAGTATCCAGTTGCAACTATTCCATTTCCAGACTCCTATTGGGAACACCCAGAAGAAGTGTTCTAGGGTCACTTGTTATGCTCTCTCTTGAAAGAAAAGTTATCTCTGGTTTCAGCCATAGGGTTCAGGAGCTTTCTGTCTCCTTAGCCACTCCTGTAGTGCTAAAATCTGATGCAACTCCTGCTTAATAATCTCCAGCCTTCACAAAGGCTTCTTATCTTAATTCAAACCAAACTAGAATAGTTATATAGTCTTAAGCATCTCATGCTTCTCATTAGTTAATGATGTATCCCCAGATGGATAATCCATTCCAGGGCTGCTAGTTATAGATACCACAGCCGGAAGATTTTAAATTATCCACTGCTGTGAGCACTCTCCCATCTATTGCAGGTTCCTGTGTCCTTGCACCCACTTAAGGTCTCTCTTTCCCAGGAGTTGTTAGGCAGAACAAGAACTGCTGCTATAATGGTTATATAGGTCAAGAGCTGCTACTATTCCTGTCACCAGACACTCATTATTCACTAAGGCAGTCCAGGATACCATCAGCCTTCTTTGCAGCAAGGGTACATGGCTTTGCTTCAAATGACAGAACAATGCACTTCAGATCTTCCTTCTCCACTGACAGCCTCCTTTATCTCAAGGATTATTTTATCCAAAGCTTTTCGCACCTAACATGGAGAACTCTGAAACTTCTAAATTGAAAATAAACTCCTCTGGGCTGGTTGCCATCAGCTGTACCTATTTATGTTAGTCAGCAGAGCCATTCACCTTTCTGAGACTCATACAATAGGTTCATACACTCTGTTCCATAACCCTAATTCCTTTCTGTCATACCTGTGAGGAACAGACCTATAACAATCTCCTCGCCAGCACCACCCCACTATTACCAAAGGTCTGTATCTTCTGAGGAGTTCAACAAGAATACACCTTCCTCTTCAATAGGCTGCTCCACTCCTTGCCACTTGCCGTAGTTATATTAAATTTGCCTCTGCCTCTCCATTAGAATTGGAACTTGACAAACTAGAAAAAAGTAACTAGAAGAGAGCTCTAAGCCCTGGTGTACATCTAAAGGAAAAACAACAAAACCACAGAGCTCCCAGCTTGCACCCGATCTGACTCACAGCCATGCTGGCTGAAACTGAGGGTCAGATCCGAAGCCGCAAGGGTTAAACAGTAAGGTGTTGCCCAGCCATGCCACAGGGCATGCTTGGGCAGCAGCTGTTAGCAATAAAGAAGAGTAGATGGGCTTGATCAGCAGTCAATCTCAAATGCTTCTGAATTAATTGGAGGCTTTCTGCATTAGCTTAGGAATGGCAATACCTATAATGGACCTGGAATGGGAATGCATGATCATGCAATTCTCCTTCCTGGCATGATACTATAGCCTCCTTCTGTGGACAACTGCCAGTATCTAGAGAAAGCTGTGAAGAGCTGGTAGCTCTTGATGATCCTGCGCTGGAAAGGATTTCCAAGATAACGGCTCTCTGGAGCCTCCCTTTTGTTCCCTGGGGAAGAAGCCATACGTCACCCTCCTGACTCAACCCAGGATTAGCTTTTATTCTCTGCTAGTACGGTCCCAAACAGAGCTTGCAAGTTAAGAGCCCTTTTTTGACAGCACAGGTAAATCTGACAAGACTCCATAAGAATCAGGGTAAGTTTTTTCACATAAATATGGAGCTCACCCATAGCACAAGGGGCCAGGGTAAAGAGAGAGAAGCAGAAGAAAAGAATAAAGGATGGAAAGCAAGCAGGTCCAAGCCCTGCACCAGAGACCTTGACTCCACTCACCACAGAACGTAAGGACAAGTGTAATCCTCACTTTTTTCGTATGAGAAGGTGAATCTGTCTCTCACACCTCACACACGTACTCTCTTTCATACTATTTCTTTTAATATTCTCAGAAACTTCTCTCTTTCATCAGCCATCCTTGCTGTGTCTTTAAATTGTAATTGCATCATCTCCCAGTTCTGGGGGGCCCCCTTTGTCACAGGAATTCCTGGGGATATCGCTCCTATCTGATGAAATTCTTTGTACATTCACGTTCCTGTATTTTATTTTCTGTCAAATTAGATTCGGAATTAAAAATACTGTGATCTGTTTGTGTGCCGCACTGTGAATTTGAATCTCAGCCTGTGCACTTGCCACCCCCAACCTTAGAGATCTCAAATGTCTAGGCACCATTTTAACTAATTTTCTCAATTAATTTCTTTTTTTCACACTCTCTGTGTACGTGTGACTTAGTCACATGCAGAAGCCCTATACATAACAAAACAACGCACTACTGAAGCCACCAGCACTATATAAATCCATGTAGTTTCAAACAAGTATAGCTGCGCAGAGAAAACGCAAAATTACTGTAGTATTTTCATGATTTGATTTTCCCTGCTGTATTTTGCAGTTATCTACCACAGCTGCAGAAGTGAACAGCTTTGCTGCAAGGTGTATGGCCTGGTCCTTTCTGTGGTTGCCTCTATCAGGAAGAGAAAATGTGTGCAAGGAGCTACTTTAGAGATGTGATACAGAGGAGTAATTAGGCCATTAATGTGTAGGAATACTACTGAGCTAAAAGACCACCTTTCTGCAGGTCCCCTCTTGTTCTTTAAAAGAGAGCACAGAAATTATTCCCATGAACTTGCTGACATTTTGAGCTAAAGAGTGAAAGTTGTTGTCTCAAGTTGCACCAGGGGAGGTTCAGGCTGGATATTAGGAAGAACTTCTCCACTGTAACAGTTGTTAGGCATTGGAACGGGCTTCCCAGGGAGGTGGTGGAGTCACCATCCCTGGAGGTGTTCAAAAAATGTTTAGATGTGGCGCTTCGAGACATGGTTTAGTGGGTTTAGCAGGCATGGTGGCATCGGGTATACAGTTGGACCTGATGATCTTTGAGGTCTCTTCCAACCATAATGATTCTATGATTGATTCTATAAGTTAGCATTAGTTTTGATAAGCATAGTGCTGCCCAGGGCAAAAGAAATGAAATCATGTATGTCAGTGGTATGTTAAGCAGCAGGGTGATCAAAATCCATCTGTACATCTTGATTTTCTGTTCTAACTGAAGAATGACATATACTGTGTTCCCCAGAATGTGCAGATTTATACACCTGCTGGTTGCCTTGCTCCCAAGATGGTTGTGTTTCTGAAAAGAAACCGAATTATCTGGTAGGGGAGAACCCTGCTGAGAGAGGCAGGCACTGAGACTGAGCTCCATCTCATGGCAGTGGAGCTGCTATGGCCACTTTGCAGAGCAGAAGACTATGCCTAGAGCTGAGAAGAGTATGCTGCTAGAGGTACTAATTAAATGTCTAGAAAGTCATAGCAATTTGTGATAGTCACATTAATACAATCAACTTAGCAAATCTTCTCTTAGGATTATGTGGTTCCATTTCCACGACTTGGTTCTAACTGTAAAATTTATTAAACTCTCTCCCTTTGAATGCAGACAAAAAAAGCAAATGAAATAGAAAGTAAGGTTTTCCCTGCAATATAAAAGAAAATTTGAACTGAGAAACAATTCTAAGATGAAAACAAGAGACAGAATGGGAAAAGCAGTCCTTCGCTATTGAACTTCACTCTATTTTACAAACCAATAAAAAACCAGATTAATAGATTCCTTGTGCAATAAAAATGGAAATAGGAGACATATATTTCCTCCTTGCAACCCATTTAACCAGAAACTTCTGCTCTGTTCTGCAAGAAATACCTCCTCTCTAAGGACAGAAAGAGAATGAACATAGAGAAAGGCAAAATTTTGTGTAACAGAAAACCAGCCAGTTATCCAAACTGTATATTGTTCTTGGAACTAATAATACCAAAGATAGATAAACATACTCTTGGAGTAAAAGGTACTGCTCTATTACTAGAAAAGAAAGTGCTCCTTAATACAGGATTGATAAAGCAACTAGTAATTACATTGGACTACATTTCCTTTATGTCACTTCACAAATAGAATCAGTAGGGTTTTTGTTTTTTTTTAAAAAAAAGGAAAATAAAATGTTCTATGAAAATAGGTAATGACCACTCAAATTGAGACCCTAAAGCAGTATTATACACCTGAGCTGGACATAAAGACATTCCATTGCAAGTATTTATTCACCATTTTGTTCATCATTGCCTACAACTACAGTCTTGCCTCTCAGAGTAAGGTACATCACTTTAAGAGGTTAAACCATGCTGGAAAGTCAATTAGGCTCCACTGCTTCATCTTAGCATTCAGGCTAACAATAGGCCCGGTGACATGAACACAGGGAGAAAAAAAAAAATCACAAAAATCTCTTGTAAGACCCATCTCGTGGACATCCACCAGGACATTCTGCCCCAGAACAGAAGTGGCCACGGAATGTATGGCCTCCAAATACAACCCACCTCTGAGTTCCCACAGTAAGGTCTGTACCAGCAGCAAAAGTCACAAACCACCACACACTTCTAGTATCCCTGGCTAGACAGGCAATATAAACCACATTTCTAGGGCTTCTTCTACCTGGCGATTGACTGAACTCTGTTTTAAATGTTCGACCACTTCACTCAGTCAATATCAGGTTATAATAAATTTACCCATGAAAATTAAAGCTCTTCTCCCCAAACTTATGCAGCCTACAACCAATCACCTCCATGTGCATGCTTTGAGGATTGTTTCTTTGGTGTCCGGAAGGTCTAAAACGCTGGCTGGCACTCTTAATTTTCTCTCTTGGGATGGGAGGCAGGGAGAAGAAGGCATGGCCCTTGAGGTAGCCATGCAGTCATGCTTTGCAGCTCAGCCATTCCAACTCACGTTTGCAAACAAACTGTTAAATTTTCTTACTAAATGCAGGTCTGTTAATCAATAATCTGCTTATTAATGACAACAAAAGATCCAAAATTTCCTTGAAAATAAAAGACTGAAATAAAAAACAATTAAAAAAGAAAATGACTGTATTTTAAGTGATGCAGTGAGGACAATGACTATGTTTAGAAAAGCCATAACCACAGACTACAACAGACACAAGCCTACTAAGGTCACAGATTGAACCATGAGCATCACTGGTTAAACTGTAACGCAGTGCAATTTTAGCCAGCATGGACAGAGGTGTAACATACTGCATTTATTGATGAAGACAAACACAACTGAAATCTGAACTGAAGCCAGCTGGGGGTTTTTTCATGTTTTTGTACCTTCCATTTCAAAGAATTTTGCTCTAAAAGTCAGATGCTTTTACAGAAAGGCTTTACAGAAATAGAACATCTGAGGTAAAAAGGAAATTGCAGTTGTCAGGCATGTTCCCCTCCAACATTATAAGTAGCATCTGCTTGAAATTATCCCTAATGAACAAGATGTATTCTTAAATTTCTGCACAATCTGAAAAACTTTGATTTAGACATTTTTCATTCAGAACTGGAGGGATTCAGTTTGAAAGACTGCCTCGATGTTTTGCAAAGTAATTACCAGAGAATCACAAAACTGTCAAGAGGTGCTAAAAATCCAAGTAATCAATATAAGCACTTTGAAGAACACACATCAGAGACAGAAGCTTAGATATTCTTAACGTGAACATCACTGAAGAATTGAGATCCAGTTTTTACAGAGTCCAGAAAGTTCATTAATTCCCCTTATCTCAAAGACAGAAAAGTGAAGCATACTATGTTGAGGAGTTTGAGGAAAAAACTATGCATTTGCCTGAATATAAGTGCTTTCTGTCCAAATAAACATAATTCCCCTTTCTTTTACTCCTGAAAACATGGGCTATCCTGAGCTCTCACATTAAATATGATTCAACTGTCAAGGGCAAAGGGATTTGCCTCATTACACGCACATTCAATGGTATTCATTATGCAGCATTCAAGCGCACTATAACAAGGAATTTTAGGTCTGGATCCCTCAAAGGAGATCCAGGATTACAATAATTTTTCAGGTTATGAAATCTTCCAATGTAATAGGGAATGATTAAGAATTTAAAAATGCAGCTTTGCTGAAGAAGCTTCCAAATAATGAAACCTTAACCATATGAGGAAAACAATTCATGCAACTTGTAAAAGACTGCAGTTAGCTTAACTTAGCTGTTCCAGAGGTGTTAATAGGAACAGGCAAGATTCCTTTCCAGTTCCTGGAAGCCATAATTTTTGGCAGTAGGCAATGCATATGATAGGCATGTATGTTTAGTCTTCTTAGCTATTTATAATTAATCTAGCCTTTAATACATACTGAGAGAGAATGGTTATTGAGAATGAGCAACATTTTCTGAATTTCTTATGTATCTCGGGGGAGGGGGGGGGTGAGAATTTTGTATGTTCAGATTAAGCACTTCCTAATTAAATACTTAGAAAGAAATTGTCATACAGTGTTTCTCATATGAACAGTAATTTTGAATATTATTTTGTAAGTAAAAGATGAGAGATAAAAGAGATAAAATATTTCTGTATTTTATAAGTTTATTGACTGAATATGTCAGCATTCATAATCAATGACACCTTTTCATTGTGTTTTGAGGACAGCACGAACAGAAAGCTCATTTCAAATGTTTTATTAGAACTTATATTTTAAAAACCTCAAAGGCAAGGAGAAGCCACAAAAGGACAATGCAGAAAATTGGTTTGGTTTGGGTTTTTGTTTGTTTGTTTTAGGAAAAAAGTTAACTACTTGTTACTGCATCATAGAAATCTAATTAGCGTTTCTGTATATTCTGGACAGACGTAAATTTTTGCTACTTTTAACAGATTTAAGCCTGAAATTCAGGGATATTGGCATGCAGAGAAATCTTATTCCCTAGAAAAGGAAAAGTATCCTATAAACCATAGTGAATATCAGAATTACTACAACAGAGAAACAAAGATGCCACAATTCAAAACAAAGGTATCAAACCAGATGACAAATAATATTAAAACAGATGCTAGAACCTAAAATAATTAAATACTATTTCTGAAAGCAATAATTTTTATTCTCATGTAAGAATTGACGATTTCAACAATATATTTGCAGTTTTTAAGCTGTTTTTGAGACAGATACTTATTCACAATTGTGACATTCCTTTTTAGTATGTTTTTATATCATACCATATAGCCTTCCAATACCGTAATTTTCCTGCACTACAAAAAAAAAAAGTCTTCAGTACATTGACATATTGTTCTAGGTATTCAAAATTCTGTTCTGTTTGTAGAGGTTTAAAACATTTTTCTAGTGCAAAAGTTAATCCTCAGTGGTAGTTAGGAGAAATGCAGTTCTGCACTGTTTTAAAAGAGCACTTAAACCCATTAATGCAAATCTGGATTCCTGTAAAATGACTGAGAAAAATGCAAAAATTGGGCAAAGGCAATGTACAGAAGTAGCGTAGCAAATCAACAATATGCAGAGCACAGAGACATTAATGACATTTCAGTTCTGGCTGCTCTAGATTTACCATTAATTGCTACAATAAAAGTAGCAGCAGCTTCACTATTTTCTTTCTTATTTAGAAAATCCAGCATTCACTCCTACTTGTTGCCAAGCGATATCCTAATTGCAATGGAAAATTGTAAGCATTATGAGGTAAAAGGCTTGTTGACTACAGTAGGATCTGTTGACTGCAGCATTGTTTGCCTGTGTAGAAGAATTTTTAAAAAGTATCCTACTACGTTAGTACAATCCACATCATGAAAGTGTCTGGGTGGGGCAGGACAGATAGAAGGAGGTCAGCCATTCTTAGACTGCTGTTACCATAGAGCCTTAAATATGCTGGGTGATGTATGGGCAGAATTTTCATTGGAGAAAGGTTGCATGGATTACTTTGTTTATACAGTAAGGAGGAAAAAGGGAGAAATTATGATTTTCATTCACATTCTCTGTGTTGCAGAGTAGCACAGGCCCTTGTCTTTCCATAGAGCAGAGGCAGTCATACCCACCATCTGGGGCAGGGCATTTTCTAACACTTCCCGAAGCTGGTGAGCCAGCCCGTTTCAAACATTGCCCAACAAGCTCTCAGTCCTTCCACTGCTTGTATGACAGAAGACATGGACACCTGACAAAAGGACACAAATAAAAATCATTCTGCTTTGGCTATACTAGTACAGTCATAGTGTTTATACTACTGTAATCTGTTTCCATAAGGCAAAGGGAATGACTCTTTAAACAATCATAAATCTTTGCAATAGGAGGATTTCTACCAGTATAATTAGCTCAGGAAGGAAAAAGTATACCCTTATGTGATCTAGTTATTACACAGAGAACACATTTCAATGTATTCTAGGCCCAGGTTTACCTGTGCTAAGATATTTATAAAGATCTATGTTCTATAAATAGCTCTTATTTGAAAAGGTAAGCACTACTAGGCTCCGAGTCATGCATTTTTCTAACAATGTAAATATTAAGTGATAGACCTTAGGTGAATGAACAACGATCTTAATCAACCACACTCAATGAACCATAGCATTATAATTTGATCTTGTTCATTACATATTACTTGACATTACATAAATTGGAAGTACTTTTTGAATTTGCGAAGCACAGCTGAGGTCTCTCCTCCAGAACTCCTTCAATTAATCACATATAGATGTTGACTTTTGTATCGTATTTTGCATTATTTATCTTCACAGCATATCATAGCTCATAATAAATGAACTCACAGTATACTTCTCCATGTAAAGGAAAGTTTTAAATATACTAAAAACTTTCATATTTGATACATTCAAATAAACAGCTGGAGGAACTGGACCAAAAGAGGCTCAATAAATGTAGTCTCTTAAAATTTATTCTTGCATAAATCCTCAGGTGATGCTTTAATTCTGCAGTCCACAGGCAAATATAGAGGAAGAGATGTTCTTAAAGTGATGTGGTAATCTAATAGAAAATAAGATATTTCGATCTTTCAGATTACTCAGTGACCAGCACAGTCTATTCTGACTTTTATGGGATAAACAGATACATGTTACAGCTCCTGCTAGTAACTGCTAGCACTAAAACATACCCACTGAGAGCAAGTCCTGGAGGAAAAGAGCATTTATTTTTCATTAAATAGGCACTTCAGGATATGCCTAGCCTTATGATTTGTACAGTTCCAAGTTTCTTTGGAGGCAGTTTGGAGACCATGCCAGAAGCTCCCTGTTCCTCAGGTCCTGCTGCTGGGAATAGACACATTAGTCCAGCTTCTCTCTTGCCAAGTCAATGCTCATCAGAGACTGTTAATCCTGTGCCCAAGGCTAGCCCTGCTCCTGACATTGTCCAAGACACTAATTTCTATTCCACATTGGAAATGTAAGTAGCTAGCCCAGAGATTTTACTCTGACGGCACTAGACTACTTTGCTTCTGGGTCCTACTATATCACATAATTTATTGCTGTCAGCAGATGGCTTCCCTGCCCTACTTCAAAGTATTCCAAACAGCATATTTAAGATAAAAAAGTTGCTTCATACCAGTAATATCAACACCATAAGCAACCTCTTCTTCTCCAGGCTTAGTTACCACCATCTGAGTTTGTATGTCAGGTGTGTTCAACTCTTCACTTGTCTTTATATTCAGGGTGAAGTTTAACAACCAGTCAGGTCAACACCTTGTCGAAACATCAGCAGGTTGACACAAAACTCCAGTATCTGCTAGCAGAGCGTGGTTTTGTTCTGTTGAGCGACAGTCATCCAGCATACAAGGATTATGACTCAAACTATTTTAGAAACATATTAGTGCAAATTCACAGCAGCAGTGTTAGATCAGCCAGGCTTAGAGATTGTACAATCCAAGTCATTCTTTCTATCACAGTTATATCCCTATCTTTTCTTTCTTTAAATTATTTTTAAAATAGCGCATTTTTAGATCTTCCTAATATTTTACAAGCCGATGAGACACTGTAAGATGGAAAAAAATGCATAGAAATTGTAATTAGAGTAATAAATATCTCATGGTACGCTGTAGTAACAGGTACTCCCTGCCGTATAGTCTTACTGCAAATCCCTTTTACTAAGCAAAGGTTTCACTTGTGTTCTGAGGCACAGATCATTATTGTTTGACAAGCCCCCAATTACTTGAATAATTATCTGTTACTATTACTAAATAAGCTTTGTGCTACTAATGTTCCTTTGCAATCTATTGTGATTAAGGAGACAGAAGATGATTCAAGGACCAGAGCAGTCACTGAGCCCTGATATGCTCTGTCTTTGCAGAAGACCAACAAACCTACTGGCCTGGAGTATCACAGGGGTCTACCCTGGGATCTGTCCTGTTTAACATCTTTATCAGTGACCTGAACAAGGCAATGAAGTGGTTGCTCAAAGTTTGCAATGATACGAAACTGGAGGAGAATAAAGTGATATGCTTGAAGACAGGGCTACCATTCAGATGGACCTAGACAGGCTGGAGGAGTGAGCTGACAGGAAACTCGTTAAACAAAGTACAAATAAAAAGTCCAACATCTGTGAAGGAAGAAGTCCTTGCAGTGCTACAGGCTGTGGACTGACTGGCTGGGGAGCAGCTCTGTGGAAAAAGACCTGTGGGTATCGGTAGACAGCAAGTTGAATATGAGCCAGTGGTATGCTCCAGCAGCAAGGAAGGCGAATGGTATCTTGGGCTATATAAACAGCAGCATACACAGCAGATCAAGGGAAATTATCATCCTCCGTTATTCAGGACTCATTAGACCCTACCTAGAATATCACATACAGTTTTGGATTTGCCAATACAAGGAAGACATCAATTGGAAGGAGTTCAGTGGAAGGCTACTGCAATGGTCAAGGGCAAGAGCACTTGCCCTTTGAGGAGAGGCCAAGGAAATGGGGCTTGTTCAGCCTGGAGAAGGGGCAGCTGCAGGAGGACCTAGCAGCAGCCTTCCCATAGGGAGATTTATCAAGACAGAGCCAGGTTCTTGACAGTGGTGCATGGCATGAGGAGAAAAGACAGCAAGCACACATTGAAAGAGGACAGGTTCAGACTGTATGTAAGGAAAGACTTTTTCCCCGTAAGGACAGACAGTCAAACATTGGAGCAGGTTGCACAGAAAGGTTATGCATTTGCATCCCTGAACGTTTTCAAGACCTGACTGGACAAAGCCCTGAGCAACCTTATCTGATCTCATAGCTGACCCTGTTTTGAGTAGGAGGTTGGCCTAGGGACATACTTCCTGAGTTCTCTTCTAAGCTGAATGTTCCATAATACTACAGTCTTTCTCGCTGATCACTAGAAGAAATGAACATGAAACTACAAGTTTAAAGAATTCATCAATTCAACGAAGGCATATACAACTGAACAGAAATTACTGCACACAACATAAGCATGAAGGACCACATGAGTCACAAAACCTCCTGCAACAGCATGCTACCACACTGCAAATGGTTATTGAAAATGGTTTGCAGAATACTGTTCTTTCATGCCCTTATTCAGCACAGTTCATAAATTGCCTACAAATACCTCAAGAGTCAGATGAGAGAGCTCTTTAAAGTGAAGGTCAATGGTGACACAAGCACAAGTGTGCATAACTGAATACTTTTAGGCTGTAATTAGATGATTTTTAGTCTTCTGAGGAATTAAATTCTAGAACAATCTGGTAATAGGAGTAATTGGGAATAACAGAGTGTTTTCAAAGTGTTTTCAAGAGCTAAGGAACTTTGTCAAAGGGATAAGTTAATCAATGTCCACAAAAAATTAAGAGAGTCCTCATATGCAGAGGACTCAGGAGACTTCTATTTGCTATGCTGAAGAAATATCTGGATAAGTCTACAGTCCATGTGATGAAAGTTAAAATTACCTTAAAAAAAAGTGATATTAAAATGTAAAGTAGCACCAGCACCAATAAGCAGTCTTTGATGAAATGATGTGAGACAAAAGTACATAGTAGTATTACTCCTTCCTAGTTAATCCTGAACCAGAATACTTTTCCCTGTTTCACAATAGATTTTTCACCAGGAAAAACAAAATACCAAAATCAAACCAAGTATCATCATTATTCTGCATTACATTGGCTTTGAATTGTAGGTGTCACATTACTTAGGGAAAAGTCACAAAAAGACTAATGCAATAGTTAACAGTTTACAGATTGCAAGTCGGAAATGGCCCAACCGAACAGTGTGGTTCAGACAAACACTCTGGACACACATTTTCTTGAGAGATACATGGATCACTCCATGGGCACTTGTTGCCCAAACAGCACATAATTTTACACAACAAAGAACAGTGTGACTCATTATTCACAAATGCTTTGTCTACAGTAGAAGGTACAAAAATTGCGGGAGGAAACATCAATATTTTGGTCAGATGGGCTTCAGCATATGACCCACAGTTCCTCCCTAAGAGGCTATACGGCCTACTCTTACTAAAAGAGAGGCCTCCATTAGTATCAAGGAAACAACAATACATAGCTATCATTATTTCTAACCACCAATAAAAAGAGAAATCAAATAATCTACCAGTAGACTATTTTTATTGACTTACTAGAAGATAACAGTATCTTACCTATACCTCAGGTAAACACTGTTAAAGGCCTTCTTAACATCCACATCAAGTTAATCACATTATTGCAAAACAGAAAAGTCAAATGGTGCCGATATGGATGATACATTCAAAGGATCTTAAATTTGATATTCTTTCTATAAATACTGTGCATTCTTCCCATTAGTGGCTGCATTTCAGGATGCTAAGTACTTTACAGATGGCATACTTTATTTGGCAAAATTGTTACCATATCATTATTTAAATAGTTATTTTTTTCCATCTGTCTTGTCCTCATTCAAGTATGCACAACTGGAGTTTGCAACACATTAATAATACAGCATTCATCCTTAACAACTATTTAACCACAGTGTCCCAGCTTCTTCCATATTTTCCAAGTATAGAGTACAGTTTCTGACATTAAGATAGGAGGAACTCGTAAACCAACATCAGTATCTTAACCTTGCTATCAACTTTCACCTGAGACTCCCAACTGTTGTCTGGCTTCTTGCAAAGTGCTGTGACAAAGCTAGAGTACCAGAGGCAACTAAAGCCAGGTTTCTCACGGGGTATAGAGACTGAATGAAGTGCTGGGGTAAGTTGTTTTCAGATATGGCTATTTTATATCAGAATTGTTCAGATCTTCAATACTTTTGAAAAAAATGCCAGATGCCACAGAGCGCAAAGGTTCTTGGCTGATGTGCATGGCATGCTTTCACATTCCACAACTCTTGCAACTTTTTGTTTCTTTCTAAGGATGTAGTAGGCATCAGCTTTTTGTTTTAAATTTGGTCACATTTTCAGCGTTTTATGTACATCTGTATGAATTTATTCTTTATTTTTCCTTTTGAAAATGAGAGTTCAAAGTTAAAGCAACTAAGTAAAATGAAGCAGCACATGCTGAATTCTATTGTCATGTCCGCAGTTGTAGTACACTGAAACTTAGCTATAGCTCCTCCTCTTGATTAATGTCACCATGACATATCTCAACTTTGCCATGTACAATGCTAAATCAAGTTTTGATACACATTTTAATCCAACCAATTAGAGTAAAACACACACTTAGTACCTGGCCATCAAGAATATCTGTTATTGGGAGCATTTGATCATAATATACCCAAAGAGACTGATATGGCAAGACCAGCGAAATGCCAGAGTAGATCATCTGTCTTATCCCATCAATTAAACTGGAATGAAATACTTTTTAATTAGCTGGGGGGGATTCAAATATTTATATTAAAAAAAAATTGATTTTGAAAAAGCTATTTTACTCATTCAAATAGCACATGGAACACTGACTTTGTATAAGCTATTTTAGTCCCCCAGTACAAAAACCACCGTTTCTTTTGCGGCATGTCACAATGACAGAGCATCCCTTATTTGTTCTGCTTTTTACTTTTATTATTATTGTAAACAAACCAAGTTCCTTTGCTAAATAGCTACAGAAGAATAATCAGCACAAAATAGATGGTTAATTGAGACTTAAATCTGTGCACAGTCACGTAAGATTACAGCTGGTTTAGCAGAGGCATAGCCATTTATCTAATGACTAACAAAATATACTTGGGGTTAAGACTATTATGACTATAAAACAAATATAAAATATTATGTTCTTTAACTGTTGCAGTTTAGAAATATATGGTATAAAATCAAAGCATTCAAGATCCTATGTCATACTAAACTGCCTGAAAATGACATAAATATCTTCTGCACAATACTTACCTATGCATCCATTTTAAGATAGAAATAGATTAGTCAAGTTGCATGAAATATTACAAGGCACTATATCACTGCAAACATTTTCCTTAGAAGCAGCTGCAGAATTTTTTTAGAACATCTATAGTGCTCTGTTGCTATTATACACCTAATCATTTGCTTTCCCACAGTTCTTATTTATTTGAACACATGGAAGATTTATTTTTAATACATACTAGATTCTGGTTTCATTCATACCATCATAATTTCCAGAATATAATTATGTGCATCAACAGCCCATGTGTCTGTACGGAAACTGACTTTTTATAGTCTCATGGGAAAATTAAATATTGATGTAATTTCTGTTTTTACTTTTTAAATTATTTGGAATCATTCTCAAAATCCCCAAACAAAATTGAAATTTAAAGCCAGAATAGGCCAATATAAGCAACTGATATGAAATGAATATCGGGGGGGGGGGGGAAATGAACTAATTATGAGTCTTTACTATTGCTTTGAAGGATACCACTAATACACAAAGCTTTTCATATGCCTATTATCCTATGAGAAGGTCAGTACCTACATGTTTGGAGTACCTTCCATAGTTTAGCTGCTCTCTTGCAATAGGTTACTCTAAAATACTTCGGAAAGAAAAAAAAACCACCAAAACCAAGAGAACAACTCAATAGTTGTATAGCAAGTAGAAAGCTCAACCGTGCTAGCTAAATGGTGCAATTAGTCATTCTTGAGGCTCACATAGTTCTCAAGAAAGTTAAGATTTTACTGGAGTTGGCTCAAGTCATGTGATGAAAGGACAGTCGAACTACGGTTCTTCTTCAAGAAAGCATCTGTAGACAATCATTCTGAATGACATGTTCCTGTGTATACACAAAAGCACTAGAGATTTTTCTGTATGAAGTCCTCTTCAAACATAACGTTAGAACGGGACTGTTAACCTTACACTCCCAGATTCAGCTACCTGGCTAACATTAGACCAACCTTCATTAGCTAGCTTGGCTGTTTGGGAGTTCTCTTGCAAATATCTCTTCAGATTTACCTCAAGCTAAATCTTTATGTTCCCTTAAGTTTTTACTCATCCTGTATCTAATGCCAAACACATCTCATGGATAAGATTTGTCCTTCCTGTGATACCAACCTTTCGCCACCCAATGAAAATATGTTGTTAATACTGCCTTGGAAGACCATATTCCCAACACATTTCATCTGCATAAGGCTCAAGTCATTACAGCAAGATTCTGCAGAGACAATTCCAGCAGCATTTCTTGGAAGGGCGATCTTGACAACTGATCCTCAAAATGCTTTGTACAGTTGTTGCCAAAGACTTATTAAGAAAGTACCTGTTAGTGACAAAAGGAAAAACTAAATTAGTGTATATATATACAAAATATATATGAATATCTATCAGAAGATGTTAGTCCAAGGAAGAATTTTAAATGAAAACATGACAACTTCAATCAGATTTTCTTACAAAACTGTGAAAACATGTAAGATAAAACCAAAACATTTCCACTCCTTGTTTCAAAATGATTTTGTATCTCAACAATATAAAGGGGAAAAAAAATAAATAAAGTTTTATTCAGTGATAGTATTACCAACTTGGCACATAACTTTTAGTATAATTTAAATCAGAAAATCTAACTTTTTTTTTAATTTCCTTTAGGTAAAAATGTTACATACAAGTCCATGGCAAGGAAAATATCTCATTAGAATTGCATTCCTGAACTCAAGACAGAAATTCTTGTAAGCTGTATCTATAACCTTAGTAAAGGAGGGCCACAGACCAGGGACCTACTGGTTCACAGGTCAAGAGACACAGATTGGTTCTGACCAGCTTGCAAAGGGAAAAGTTTCTTCGTAGCAGGTTTGTCTTAGAAACAGCTAGTCAAGAACACTCCAAAATAGAATCAGAAATCAAGCTAGTGACAGTGTGGATGGTCAGGATCCAGTGTTCTTTATCAGCTTTTTTTGTTAAATGACACAGATTTCGCCCCACAAAGTTCAGGAGTTTGCTTTTGCTGTTGCTTTTAATAAATTAGAACTTAACTTTTACATCTGTTTTGAAGACCTATCTAGTCATGATAGCTTTTTATGAACATAAAAACTAAATAAATTAATGTTGTTCTTGTGTATGTAAACTTTACTACATTATGACCAGCAAATTATTGTATCCGTGGGTTTGACGGATTATGCAAATCAAGAAAATAATTTATATACATACCTAGTTTATCATCATGTTGTTTCCAGATATAGGAATTGATGAGCATGAATATGAGTTCTTGCTTTTTGAAACAGGTTGACACAAATAGTTTTTACCTATTCAGTCACTGGTTCTTCAAATTCTAAATAGGCAGAGCTTTCAAATGTTCAAATTTCAGCCGAAACCAAAACAGAAAAGAATCATAAAACACACAAAGACAACATGTCTTTTCAAGGAGACTCTCCAGCTGTTTGCTTACTCTGGCTTTCCAGTTCCCCAGCACCAGTGAAAAGACCAGGACACGGTCTTTACTGTTTTACAAACAAAAACAATATTCTCAAATGTATTTCATTTGCCTATAGACAGCTGCACATACTGGTAATTTGGTAATTTCATAATGCCACAACCATTACAGAGGAATGCTGCATTGTATTTCTACTGTCTACTGTCTTCAAATTTTCGTAAGTAGTCTTTTATTTTTTTCTAATTCACTAAATCAGACTGCAGTTTTCTGTATTTTATGATTTAGTTCACAGCAAGAATGAAAGCTCAAAAGAACATAAAAGTCATTTTAATTTCAGAAATTGCTTTGGTACACTGATTGTAGGGCTCTCATTTAATGCGTGGTCTATTTGTAAAGAAAAATCATAACTGCATTTTAAAACAATGCTACAGCTTTATGAAGCTGAATAGCTGTTATCAGCGGTCTTAGTGACAATTCTGGAAGTAAAGCATCCAACATCCAGTATATTAGATCTACAATTTATTTATTTGCTGGTACAATTTAGCAGAACTGACCAGGATGATTCATGGTATTTGGAAAGTGGTTTCTAACTTAAATCTAACAAACTTCATAAAATCTGTTGTGTGTCAGTTGACAGTGAAGAACTTCAATGTTGTACAGGTCATGTTTTAAGCTTCCAAATTTCTTCAGAATTATTAGTGAGTTGTATCATAATTCTCAAGAAGCTGCTCTAGGATCCATTAAGGCAGCAAAACATTTGGTTCCTTACTATTCAGCAAATATTTATGTGATTGGTAAGATTTGACTGCATTCGGACAGTAATCCACATTACGTACTGCAAATACATTCAATTACATCATCACTATAAAACTTCTTTCCATCCAAATAAACCAGGTTCTATCCAAACAGAGTTTTGCATGAGCACTCAGAGAAATTCAGTAGAATTAATTGTACAACCTCTACCATCAATACATCTCAGGTAAAACTCTGTCTTTACAGAACTACCTCCAAACATACGTGCTATTTCAATCTTAATTAAATGATCAATAAAGCTTAGAAGGGATTTGCATGGTACACAGATCTTGAGTGCTTCTCAGCTAAAGAAATAGTGAAATTTCAACTATTTGTCATAATCACATAAGATTCAAAGATACAGCTTAGAGTGAAAAGTAGTTTGACATAAGATTCTTTCAAGCATCAATGATAATTGAAAAAATTCTAATAATATGAAGCAATAAAAGCAGAGTGTAAAGCTACAAGAAAGTTAGAACCTACTCCTCAACAGACTGCACATGTGTGCATGCACACACATATTTACGTTTAAAATACTCATATATATCTTTTGGCATTTTGTGTTTAAACTACTTTCCCGTACCTTCTAGAAATGCTTCTATTTCTGTAATATAAATATTCCTAAAAAGAAAATATTTACCTAAAATTATTTAGAAAATTACTATTGAAATTGATGATTTTTTTTTTCTCCTCTTCAACCTTTTAGTCACAGATCATAAAAAAACATAATAGGTAAATTTGTAATTTGGCCTTCAGCAACTTTGGAAAATAAACACAGAACACACAGAAAACATTCATAATTTCACTGTACAATAATTAGCTGAAAATTTTTAACATGTTCCACTAATGCTAGCCTAAAATCTAAATCAAAGGCCCAATCCTGTCCACCTTTGAGAAAATGTAAGTTTAACTTTTACTTAACTAGAAATTATATTAGAAGCAAAATCATTTCAAAATGAATAAAAATCAAGATACATTAGTAGTATGTTAACTAACAATGGAGGCTCAGTAAAAAGAATACAAGGCAAAGAATAGAATAGTGCACTGAGGTTTTATTGATGGCAGCAATGACAATTTGCCTCTTTCGTACGTAAAAAGTATTCAGCTTCATATAACTAAGAACTTTAAAAAAGTCTCTTGTGGTGTCAGGTCCAAATTCCTTCTGCTCACATGAGCTTTCTTTGTTCCATTCTGTTGCTTGGAAAAAGTCAGAATTTCTTCTAGAAGTCTTCAGCAAGTTGGAGCTGCCAGTGAACTTCTTACCTCGAGAATGTTTCTAAATGAAAAAATAAAATACAACAGATAAGGATAAAAACTCGCTGCTCTTTGTGCAACATACGCTTCACTGTTACTTCATTTTCTTCCTCCAAAAGACTGGCTTTCTGCTTTTCAGTACTTACAGAGATGTAAGTCTTTAAAAGAACAAATCAGAAGGTTGCACTTCAATGCAATAAATATGATTGGTATATGTCCTGGTTTGGCTAAAATGGTGACAGTATAATACAAGGAAAGAATGCTCTCTGGCAATGACTTCTCACAAAAATGCAGTTTCTCCTTTGGTAAGGACTTCAATACAGATTTTATAGCAAGTGTGACAAGGTGTAGATTAATTCTGTCATGGAGCAAAGGAAGACCCAAGAAACAGATAATGACCAAGAATTCATAGGTTCACACTCTTAGGTTCTTTCAAGCTCCTCCAAAAGCTATGATCCTTCAAAACACTCATTTCTGATTACTTGTTCCCCTTCTTTTTCTTACTATCCTGACATTCTATATAGGAAGTGTAAGCTCACAATGTATTTTTATTGTTAAATTCTAATTCTTACACCTTGATTCTCTAGGAGGAATATCTTATTTCACAGACCTGTTAAAGCTAGTATTTGACTCATACCCAAAACAACCTAGAGTGAGTGCAAGGGCTCTCAGTGCAGTGCTCTGATAAAATTCTGAGTTAGTGTTCTCACTAACTCTACCTCACACTGCTGGACATTAATAACCAATCATTTCTAGGTCAACTGCAACCACAGTGAGGTACTGACTACCCCATACTTCTGTTACTTCACCTTAACATGACTGTATCGCTCTGTTTTCATAACACCACGTCAAGATTCCTGCAAGTATGCAGCAATTGTTCTTAATACCCAAAGTGTACAACAGTGTGGCAAGACGCTCT
>NW_009624772.1:9719-26334 GCF_000690535.1 Cariama cristata | reverse complement strand
CAGAAGGACAGAATCATAGAATGGTTTGGGTTGGAAGTGACCTTTAAAGGTCATCTAGTCCAGGTCCCCTGCAATGAGTAGGGACATCTTCAACTAGACCAGGTTGCTCAGAGCCCCATCCAACCTGACCTCGAATGTTTCCAGGGATGGGGCATTTACCACCTCTCTGGGCAACCTGTTCCAGTGTTTCACCACCCTCACTGTAAAAAATTCCTTCCTTATATCTAGTCTGAATCTACCCTCTTTTAGTTTATCGCTGCAGAACCTGCTAAAAAGTCTGTCCCCATCTTTCTTATAAGCCTCCTCTAAGTACTGAAAGGCTGCAATAAGGTGTCTCCAGACCCTTCTCTTCTCCAGGCTAAACAACCCCATGGATCCAAATTTGATTTTTAAAAAACAACTCAGGATTTTAAAAACGTAAGCTCCCTCACACTTAAGACCCCATTACACTGTAGACATAGATAATCAGCTGATATATGTCAATACTAATTCCAGTTCACAAGGGCAACTTCAACGCTTATACAACACAAAGTATGCTGAAAACTAATCAAGGAAGCAGCATAGCTTCATTTCTGCATTGTTGTACCAGTGCTAATAAGTCCTCCCTGTCAAGCGATGTAACATTATTGTAACATCCAGCCAACATGGATTTATGAAAGGAAGACCATGCTTGACCAATCTGGTTTCCTTTTATGACAAGGTGACCCCGCTTAGTAGATCAGGGAAAGGCTGTGGATGTTGTCTACCTAGAATTTAGTAAAGCCGTTGACATGGTCTCCCACAGCATCCTCCTAAATAAACTGGCTGCTCACAGCTTAGATAGGTGGACTCTTCACTGAGTAAAAAACTGGTTGGATGGCCGGGCCCAGAGAGCTGTGGTCAATGGAGCTAGATCCAGTTGGCGGCCAGTCACTAGCGATGCTCCCCCAGGGCTCAGTTTTTGGCCCAGTCCTGTTCAGATCTTTATAGATGACCTGGACATGGGGACTGAGGGCACTCTCAGCAAATTTGCAGATGACACCAAGTTGGGTGGGAGTGTCAATCTGCTGGAGGGTAGGAAGGCTCTGCAGAGGGACCTGGACAGGCTGGATCAATGGGCCAAGACCAATGGCACGAGGTTCAACAAGAACAAGTGCCGGGTCCTACACTTCAGCCACAAAAACCCCATGCAGTGTTACAGGCTTGGGCAAGAGTGGTTAGAAAATGGTCAAGCAGAAAAAGACCTGGGGGTGCTGGTTGACAAGCTGGCTGAATATGAGCTAGCAGTGTGCCCAGGTAGCCAAGAAGGCCAATGGCATCCTGGCTTGTATCAGGAACAGTGTGGCCAGCAGGACCAGGGAAGTGATTGACTCTCTGTACTCTGACTGGCAATAGTGTTTTAAACTGAGAAAGAATTTCCACTTTTTGACACTACTCAGAGATTACTGCAAATGCCACACTCTTGAAGAGAAAGGAACAAGATCTTCAGTTTTCCAAATATTCACTAGAACACAGTGCAGAGGAAAAAAATCATATTAGGAATTCTCCACCAAAAAAAAAGGATTGTTTTGACCAGAACTAATATAGGAGCTAACTGTGCTTAAGCAGCACCATCACCATCCAGCCTCTATAAAGAAGGCATCTCTTGCTTCTCCATTTTCTTTTTCTACCTGACTGATCCTAGTGTTTCAAAAATCTTAAGACCTATTTCATACCTTAACAACTTCTTTTTGGTGTTAACATCTAATAGCTGTTACATTATTTTATGTTGAAATGTAGTTGAGCTTAATACTGGAGATTTTCCAAATACAAACCTAAATCTGATAAAGCAGTTAATTAAAATAATTAGATTTAGCAAATCATTTTAATATAAAATACATAAATATTCTGACTACATTTTAGCCATTTAGAGAGAGTTTCCATTTAATTAAAGTTCAAGACAATTAGTTACCACAGCCAAAGAAGATGGCACTGAACGTCCTGATCTAGAGGAAATGAATCTTCATATCAAGCAGTAAGTTGTATTTTAACATTAAGGTTTAAGCTGCCACTGATTGTACATTGAACTGGGTTAACAAGTTCAGTTTTGGATGACAAATTGGCACTATCTAACTTGAACAAATGTTGAAGTAAACAGACATGGATCAAAAGAGGACACAGGAAATACCCCATTTCATCAACCAAGGAAGAGAATTTTAAATTAGGATGAAGAAAAAGAAGGATATATCTGGAGGTATTGTCAATAAAAGATGTACTTTTTAAAGCAAAGTAAGTAGTTGTTGAAAAATTATATTCAGCTTCATGACACATTTTCCAAAATATATCTTGATTTATTTTTTCTCCTGGATGAGAAAAGTCCATTGCGACTTGTCGACAAACAGTTTTAGGTTTATTTAACCGACACTATTTACCATCTGAATCTAACCCCTTTATTTATACATATCTGACAGAAAACAATAGTATTTGAACTGGGGCAGGGGAAGGGATGTAACTGTTTATTTTCTATGGTAGGTAGGTTTTGATACTGAGTCTGCTGACACTTAAATAAGGATCCTGTTAGAATTTTCAAAGCAAGGTGTAAGAAAACCTGCATGGAACAACCACCTGTGGCTTAGAAAGGTTGTTCCTTACTTGCCAACAATTCATTTGCTTTTATTGAGATATAGGAGTTACTATCAGTCTCTCTGGATGTCTGTTTTGCCCCCTCTCCCAGCTGACTAAAGCCAATTCAATTTTCCAGATTTATACTTTAAAATTGGAGAAATACCAAAAATATTACCTAAAGACACAAAAAAACCTCCCTGGTTTTGATGCTGTGTACATTGAGTACATTTCATTCTGTTGATCACACTCACACTCCTCTGAGACAACTGAGCAGGTTTAGAACTCAGCTCAGTGCATATGCCAGAATTATTTCTGCATAAATTATCTCATGACATGTTTATTGATAGTGATTGATACACTTACTTAAAATAGAAAATCAAATTATATGGGCAAAAAATAGAATAATTATCACCTTGGCAAGAGTCAGGAATAAATTCTGCTCTTATATTGCCAGTCCTCCCCCAAACAAAAAAGCCATTTTAGCATATGATGAAAAAAGTAAAATCATACATTATTGCATGTCAGAAATATCAAACGTTGCAGAGATCAGTAGCACATATTAAACCAACTGAATGCAGAGGACTGGAGCAAGAAAAGGAACTAAAAAGAGCTCGGTAAAAACAAACTGGATAGTATGGGAAAAAAAACCCAAACAGATGAAAGACAAAAACACATTGTAGATGTACACTAAGTAGCATGCGGTTTTACAAAGCTTTCTTTATTCAGGATAGACTTTTAATCAACATTTGAAAATTAAGGATTTAGAAGATCCACAAGAAAAAGGAAAGCAGTACGGCATACTTGATTTGTTCAGTAAAAGAATTAGAACTGTTTTATCTGGTTGGTCTTTTTTGATTTCTGAATGTACATATGAGATGTATGTTCTGAGGATGATATATAATCCCTTAATTTCTGCTAATGAATAAAGTATAGGTGCAAGAATATCCTCAAGATTCAGAGCATGGTAAATATTCTTAGGCATTGTACCTCCCCATTCAATGGTGAGCTCACAGATTTTAGATTTTAGCGTTGCAAATTCTCCTTCCCATGCTAAGCAAAACAATAGAAAGAATATTTATTCATATAAATGGCTCATAAAAAGTAGAATATGGGACCCTGGACAAAGACAGACAGTATTGAGTCCAGCAGGGACTGCAACCACTTATTTCAGAGAAGCAGCTGGTCCAATGCATGGGTATGAGAGAAACTTGCTGCTGCTTTCAGGTGAACCTTGCTCAGAAGACATGAGCCTTTATATAAAGCAAAGTTAAAAAGCTATCTGCCAAAGTGTTTTTATTGCCTTCCCTCTTCCCATAGGTATATTACGTCTCTTCCTACAGCCACAAAATCCAGAGAGAGAGAGATGCAATTTCTATCTTAAATATATCAATACCCCTAAAAAAATTTAGAATCAATATGCCAAACACATCTTCCTTGTAGGTGATCGCAACAAGTGGTTTCTAAACTAAAAAGACACAACCATGAAATTTTCACTTAAATGATAAGACACTGATTTAATATCAATAGTTCTCCAAAGATGTCGCAATCACTGCTCTGTGCTTGCTCCTTATAAACACATTATCACTGTTAAACAAAGTAGGTCATATATGTGCTGTTGCTTAATAGGTTTTTTTTAATGAAAAACAAGGTTTTTCTAGAAATTTTAAGCTATTTGCTTGTAAAATAGTGATTACAATATTTTTTTTGTTCAAAATATTCAGCATCTGCAACCCAATGCTGAGGGTTCTTATACACCCAACTACCGGAAAAATTGCAGAAAGTTCCCTCATGAACTTCACAAAGACTGAAGAACATTGAAGTACAGAACAATGCAGATCTACTTTTCTTGAAATCTAAACCCATAAATAAAATGCCAATATCATATATTTACCTTTTATTTCTTGTTAATCAGTTTCTAGCTCTTGGAGGTTGATAAAATTGTTGAGTAGGTCGCGTTGACCGTCTTGGCTGACCATCACCTCCTCTGCGGAATTCTAGAGTTTGCTCATATGTTTCTTCTTCATCCTCCTGCAGGTAAACAGCATTGTTTTAAATGGAAGAGTAGGAAAATGCATTATAAATGAGTAGATATATGCATACGTACATACACACAACACATACACACACATAGACATGTATGAATGAAATCATGTACACATAGCAACTGCTGCTTCTGTACTGACAAACACTTAATAAAATAACTGAGATAATGGGAGTGGGTTTTTCAAACCTAGGAAAGCTAACAAAACCAAAATGGATACTCTCAAAACTCAATCCCCAGGGTGGCAGCAGAAGTTATTAAAGATTTGCTGAAAAAAGCGCATAGATATTAAAGCAAAATTATTTTCCAAGTGTCATACAAGCAACAAACCCAAGGAGCAAGATAACCTTGATAACCTGCCAGAGCAAGAGAAATATCAGCTTTTGGGAGTTTAGAAATGTGTGTGGAATAAAATAAAAGAATTAGGAAATGGAAATGCAAGGAACAGCATGTGGCAATATGCATGCTAGAAACACAGATCTGAAATAGTAGATAAAAATCTGCGATGCAGTAATAATGAAAGAAACAATTTAGATATGAATTTGCTATGTGTAGCAATAATACATATAACTGCTGAATAATGAGAGGAGAGGTAATTACATATTTGAAATATTGCATTCACTCCTAGGATCTCAATACCAGAAAGATATTGACAAATTACATGGAATTCAGAGAAAATAAACCACAAAAATAATCAAGAGACTGAAGAATGGTTTAAAAAGGTAGATTAAAATAGCTACATATTTACTTTGGTCAAGAAATACTGAAAGGAAAAACATTCATCTGATGGAATATTTGAAGGCGGTACACAAAGATAGAGAAGAACTTTAAGAGCATTAGAGCTGATAACATAGAGAAATAGAAGAAAAAATTATAGGCTGAAAAAAATTAAAAGGTTTCTGAAGTATGATTGTACGAAGTATGAAGTTTCTGAGTATGACTGTCGAATGGTCAGGGAAACATTTATAATTTCATTTCTTTAATATCCTAATACTATACTGTAGCAAACACCAGGTCCAGAGGGAACATGCTGTAAGAAATCCACTTTTCAAAAAAGTACTGCATATAAAACTCTTAATTCCCTTTCATTCACAACATAGGAACATACAGGAACACAAACCAAGAGCATCAAACGATTCACTAAAAGTTCATCAACAATTCCAACACACAGAAACTGTCTTAGAGCGCAGCATGCATGTAACAAACAGCAAACAAGTCACAGCAGTAAAATATTTCACTGTAAGAGACAAAAAGGAAAATCTACAGCCTAAGTTTCTTTTTGTTGTGAAAAGTCAGATCTTACTCAAGAAACGTCTCTTTCTGAATAAGTTTGAATATCAATAAATGTGTATTTTTAAAGTAACTTTCAACCACATTCCTTATGGTAAGGTCTATTGACAGGGCACGTCTGTGGTTATAGCTGTTATTTCCAGAACAAGAGATAAACCCCTACTACACACAGTCTGCAATAACTGTAGAATAAAACAGATTTTCAACACAACTGAACACAGCATAATTGATTTATATCTTTTAGTTTCACTGTAGCTAAAGGTTGAGAACCATGGAATTCTGCCATAAAACTTACTTCTCTCAGTGTATCTCTTTTACTGCTTGCAGCACTATCGATTCCCTCATATAAAGAGGTTAAGAGACACTGATTATCCGTAAGAAAAAAAGATAGAAAAGCAGATGTCTAACCAAAAAATCCACACAGTCTGCAGTACGGTTAGCCGTAGTACAAGCCCTCAACTTAGCATATGAAGTAGTCTCCCATCACTGACAACGCAAGCTGTACTAGCATCAAAATGTTAAAAGGTAAGCTAGATGCCTGAAGTGGTCTAAATACTTTTAGTTGTTTCAGTATATTCCAAGAAACCTGAACAGCAGAAAATAGTTCCATATTATTTGCCATAAGAGTAAAGAAAGATGCAATTGCAAGTTTTCTTAACATTCTTTGCCAAAGCTACCATCTAACATAAAAGATCTCACTCTTCAAGTGTAAATTGGTGACCTTTCATGTGTTAGATACTGGATTTCTCCAAAACCGGAAAACTAAATGGCATATATGCATGATTGAAAATTTAGCAATGAATAGTGGTGTTTTCAAGAGACTATAGTGAATTAGATATCAATTTTTTCTTTGTAACCTTGGTAGTCTTCACTCAAAAAGAACAGAAATTAAATAGTTTTGAACATCACATCTCACTTGTAACAGCCAACCTCTTTCTGAGGACAAGTATATCAGAGTAAATTTCTAGAGCAGCAAATCTTCATCAAATCTCAAAGTTATTCTTGTTAATCCTTTCAGCTCAGTAAAATCAAATTAAAACTAGAATTTGTCTTATACATTTCTATTTTGGTGTAGCTGTCTTTACACATAGAATGAAAAGCTTCAGATGCATGCACTCCAGGTATTTTTATTACAACAGGCAAGAGTGAAATGTGAAATAACATTCACTTTATTGAGGCTCTGAATGAAATGAAAGTGAGTAATGTAGCAAATGATAATAATGAATGAGCAACAGAACACCTTTCAACTGTTCTCTCACTCTTCTCTGTGCACAGTGGCTCCCCACACAAAGTTACTGATTGTCTGGTTGAAGTCTGCCATCTTCACATCAGATGACACATTGTCATTTGTTTCCTGGGTCCTACCTGTTCACATTTGATCCTAACTGGATCTAACATTCTCCAAAAAAACAATTTGCCAAGCCATATCTTTATTAGACATTGTTCCTTGTTTTGCAAGTAATTGCATTTCTTTTCTTCTACCATTTCTTGACAGCTGACCTTCAATCTACCACTGCTGATCTTTCACCCTTTTTCTATTGCCATTTTATTATATTTCCACCTGAAGGATTTTTTTCTAGGTTAATCTTTATCTCAATTTATTTTATAAATCTCTCCACCCCATGTGCAAAACTGCCATCCCTCTTCTGGAATACCATCCAGCCTTTGTAAGCAAAACTTAGCATCTCTAATGTTCACATTGTCGTTTTTTCCGTTCTTCGACCTAAAAACTTCAGTTGTCTACATTTCTTCCATTATAACTCTGCAGTCAATCAGGTCACACATCTTGCCACCATCTCTATTTTTCCAGTCTTTCTTGCTACTTGCTTTCAATTTATCAGTTGTTTATGACTCATTCTAGATTTTTCCATTTCCTAGTTCCTTATCCATGTAAGATCTAGATTACATTTCATAAAGCATTGGTGGCCACAAATCTCTCTTCCAGCATTTTCATTCTCCTTCTATTACCAATAGAGGTTTCAAGTTAGTAAGCTACTCCAAAACATATGTATTTTATTATCTCCATTCTTCAGCTTATCATTCATTATTTATCTAATATTCTAGGATCCAGGACTGAGTTTTCTAGTACTTGCATGATGCCTATCTAGGTCTATGTACTCTGAGACTAAATGATACCACTAAGCACAACTGCAAAAGAGCAAAAACTGGTAGATCCATAGGAAAAAGCAAGGAAAGGTTTACAATGCAAACAATAAAATGCACAAAGAAATTACTGCAGTAACAGGTTAGAATGACATGAGGGATAGGGTAGAGGATGTCAGCATTCTTTAGGTGTTTAAAAAAAGATGGTGAACAGGAAAGCATAAGGCGTTGGGAATTTCAGCTTCTATTCAAAATCTTGCCATAAAAATCTGCTGTTACTTTTGATATTTTTGTTCCATCTCGTAAGACAGACAAGAACTACACAAGTCTAAAATGGGAACATATGCACACTCTGTTTTTATTTTAGACATGTATATTCTGAAGAGCTTGTACCATCACCATACTTTAACTGCTGAGCTTAGTGAATCAGCAAGTAACTTCGGTCCAGCCAAGTGACTACCAGCAAGCTTTTACATAAAAAATTCAAAGAATTTCATAGCTGTAGAATGAAGTTATAAATCCAGCATTTAAAATACTTTAACAACTAATTTACTTTTAGAATTAACAATATTAAATTTCTATTTCATTAAAAGCTTTCTCATTGAATTGCAGTGACAAGACTTACAATAAATAGGTGGATGACAGTAAAGAGCAGGATAGAAGTTACGCATTACATAAAAGCTTTGCTGAATGTTCTGCTCACATATATTTAAGATGCAGTTGCAAGTCACCGCTGAGTCACTCCAACAGTTTGCCACCTACAAACTAGTTACCTCTGTCTACTCCTGCTTATGAACAGAAAATTCTCTCTGTTCACTGGGCCCTTCTGCTAAGGCTTTTCAATTATAGCTCTCTGTGGGCTATTAAGGGGTGAGCACCACAGCCTGTGCACGGAAGCATGAGCAGCATGGGGCCAGGAACCATGGGACAAAGAAGAGATAGAAGGCAAAGAAAGCAGAAAACATTTTTCATTTCAGTAACATCAAACCACTGCTTCAGTGTAAGCTGTAGTTTTAACTTCACCCGCATACTCAATGCATGGAAATCTTGCTGGACTCAGTACAAAGAAAGAGTTTTGCAAAATGAACTTTTCTTTCATGTGCATTTCAACTCCCATTTCTCAGTTCAGATTTAATGCCTCTTTGCACTGCCTACTATGCTGGCAACAGCTGTCTCCTGCTGTTAACACATCAAGTGATCTCTTGTTTTGCTGGTTCAATTCCTTTCTCAAAACTTGCTTCTTTTCCCTAATCATCCAGTGCTGATGTCCCTGAGTACTTTAATCTTTGATTTTTGCAGTTTCTACTTACCTGTGCTTGTATCAATCGAAAAAAGACTGTAAGATTTTCCAGATGTATCAAAAAAAAAAAAAACCAAACAGAAAACCCAACCATACTACAGCCACATTGAAAAATTTCCAAGTTTCCTAGAAAAAGCTAAACTTAAATATTTAAATTGCAATATATTTTATATCCTATATTTGTAGGGGAAAAAAAATCATTGGCTAAAGCATCTACAGTATTCCCTTAAACTTTTATTTTATCTGAATACTTAAATGGATTCTTAGAACTCCATAATAACTAAGAATGAAAACAGGATTTTGTGAAAAAATAGGTTTTAACATTTAATAAAAGCACAAGTTTTAAGTTATAAGAATCTAGAGCAGCTTTAGGGTATAATTTCAAAAATTACTATCAAATGAGGTGTGAAAATTCCAAGTAAAAATTACCACTAATGTAGATTTTTCAAGGACCTTAACCAAGTACTGACTTTGTGACAAGAGCTTTTCTGAAGTGTCTATTACAGAATAACTCAACATATTTGCTCTTGATCAATTTTCCTTGCAAGTTATGCTTGTTACTTAAAATATCAGTTCCTCTCACAAAGTAATCTCTCACAGCATAATCTGTGAGCTTGCAGATGCTCACAATTTATTTTTTTTTTTCACAGTACGCAATACATCTATATTAGAATGGTCCTATGGCCATACAAATTTCCAAGTCAAATTATGAGTGAGAAGGACAAGTGGGATTCAGTGTTATACTGCTAGACCTGCATAGAGCTGACCTCTCACTGCTCTTAATATAAACTCTTAGCCCTACTGATGTGCCTTTTAAAGGAGTCAGGGTAGTATTAAATTTTTAGAAAATTACACTTTTAGTATGCACACACACATAATGTAGGACATTGCAGTAGTGTATCACTGATGACTAAAAGTACACATAACTAGTTGTAAAGACATCAAAAATGTTACTTTTAAAAAAAATGTTATAATGCAGTAAACATATGATAAAGGTTTTTTTTTAAATCAACCTTTTAATATACCATTTAGAATGTTAACAATAAGATACAAAATTATTATTGTTACTGAACTCTTGCTTGGATCTTTTGAAGTGTAACAGCAAACTACAATTAAATCTTTTGTAACTAAACAAAGTGAGTAACTATGTGACACCCTTAAATTTACAACCTAATTCTGACATATAGGCTGTAGTGCCATAGACAGTGGCACCAATATAATGTCTTGCTACTGCCGAAACTGTATTCCTTTCTCCTGCACCTTTTTCGTCACTCTTCTATCCACTTTTTCTTTCCCTTTCTTACTCAGATGTACAGTTGCAACCTTGAACCAATGCAGGATCAAAAGGTAGGATGGTCAGGATTAGGGAGGAAGAACTGCTTCCTTCTCTCAGAGCTGACAGCTGGTCATCAGCTCAGTTCACGAAATCATACACCTAAGTCACTCTTAAATTATTTTTCCATTAAAATAATCTCATGGAATGTGCAACTAGTCTGCCCTTATTCAAATGTTATGGGGTGTGTGAAACAGATTTAGACATTAGAAGCAATTAATTAAGAACGATTAAAAGAACTTCTGAGGAGGATAATGATTTATGAGCTGAAATGGAACTTACACCTTCTTATCAGACTGTGTGTGTGTTTCTGTGCGTGCATATCAGACAGCAGTCCCAAAGTTACTATTTAAACACAAAGAGTTAAACCAAAACCTACTCAGGAATTTTTCATTTTTAAGTTAACCCCCACTATCATCCATGTCCTTCTAATGCAGAATAATTTTTATACTATAGAGTTCATTAGTTCCATATTTTATGGCTTTACTTCTCTTATAAACACGACCTGCTCCAATTTTTTAAGACTTCAGGAGTATGACAGTTTTTAAAGTTTAAAATAATGGCAATGGATTGTAAGCAAATTTAGGACTTAAAATGGATTGTCCAGGTCTACTTAACTTTAAATTATCCTAAAGACCAAACCCATTAACTTCTAATAAAACTGGTAACTTTACATGGCACTTGTGAAAATGAAGTGAAAGGCAAAGACAATTCAAAATTCTTGAATCAGAAATGAAAAGGAAAAAATCCACAAGAGATATGAAAGGCCATATGCATTTTCTAACTCATAAATCCAGAACAATGACATTCAAGCTACTTACTTTCTTTCATCCTTCCCCATTGTCTCTATCTTTCTCCATACACATATTTCTAGGTATCCAGATATATTTTACCAAAGTGACAAAGACAGAGCTAAAATGAGCACTTTATCTTCAGTTTTGGATGAGAAAATTTTTTATATTTAGATTATTCTTAGAAGAGCATGTAGAAAACCTATAGAATGCCAAGAACACATCTTTAAATTATTCAAAGAAATGCAAAACAAAAATCTCCAAATGAAAATAAAATGTTTACAGATGCTTTTTCAAATTTTTCTCTCACATTGGGAAAGTACTGTTTTAGTGTTGACTTCTGGATACAACCATCAAGTTGGCAAACTACAGACTAACCATGATCTACTGTAATGTATGGAAACAGCTGCATTGTTCTAAAACAATACCAACAAACAAAACAGGAAGAAAATGAAAGGATTACATACATTGGAAATGTCTGGCCATATTGTTTAAATGGATTTTTTTAAAAGCAATAGACTTTTATCCTGAATCGGTAAGAATCTGTAAGGTCTGCTCAAAAAGAAAATATTTTCATTTTAAAGTAAATTTTATCAAGAATTTTTAATGCAATCTAATTTTTAATTTCTTCTAATAGTACATGCCTGAGGAAATTTGACTTTGGCCACTTCCAATAGGGAAGTTCAACTCCATCTGCATTAGGGACTACATAGGACTTCAAAGATATTTTTTACCAACTGCATTGATATATTGGCATTATTTTCTGTCTGTAAAGGATATGCAGGATAAACAACTGTAAAGGATTAATAGAGTATACACACTCTTATCTTACTTGAAAGAAACAACCCTGTAAGCATTTAGCTACATATGGGACATTACAAGCATTAGATAGTTAGCACAGATGACATACATGTGTTTAAACACATATACACTACATGTATAGTACCCCATATGTAACTCAGATTTGACTTCTACATGAAAACTATCTATAGCTTTGCTGAAGCTTTTAACTTTAGCTTCACTATAGTAAAATATTATATTATACTATACAATATAAGACAGTGGTGACAAAAATAGCAATGTTAAATGTATTACGAAACTACTGAGAGATTACTGCAAAATCTTAACATAACTTTAACTCTCCTTAAAGGGATACAACTGACTTGCTGTACGGTACTGTATGACTTACTAAAACCTCCTGAGACTTTGAACTGCAACTACACAATTACTGTTTGTGGCCATTCTGTATGGAGTCAGAATAATTCCTACCTATTTATATATCATTTTAACCTACTACACTAGCGCCATCTTTCTGTCTTCTACTGTTTCTGAAATTGTGTGAGATTCTGATGTACTGTACAAATAAAATACTACATTCTACTTTCAAGCTCGGTACAAAGCCTTTTATGCAACAGAGAAATTCAATTAATGGTTCCCCTAATGCAGGAGTAGTCAAATTCAAAAGTTACTGACTTTAAAGCAAATCTGCTGTAATGTAATTTAAAAACAAACAAAACAATCAAAACATATACAAACTATTTCTTTCCCTTATTTACACTTAGAAAACGAATTGATCCTTATGATGTTATGTCTTTGTCTCCACTGAACACACATGGGCCACAAATAAATATGTTCCTAACGACAGTACCTAAAACTACTTGGCATGGAGCTATGCCACAACATCTGTTGCTTTTTCTTTTTCAAAATGATACTTCCTTGAGTAGTCTTTTCTTTAGCATCAGAAATAAATTAATGATAATAAATCCTTTCTGTTGACTTTTACTAACCAAACACCAGAAGCCAAATAACACTACATTTTCTTGGCCAGTTTTTGTAGAATTCTACAAAGCATTTTTCAGGGCCAACTAAAGCCTTATTACACATTAATTTAAGATACTAAATTTATAATCAATGATTCAGTAATCCTGAAAAAATATACACTATTAACATTTTAAATTAGATTTACCTCAATTTTTCCTCTGCTGAAAACATAAGTTGTGCCAAAAGCAGCTGAGCTTCAAACACAGCTAATTTTTAAATGATCCTGTTAAGACAACATACATCCTGAGTTTTGAGTGAAGCAATAAACATTAGACACCAAGTGACAGAAAATCTGCAGATTCTTAAAAAATAAAATAAATCAAGAAATGGAAAATGGATGGATGGACAAGGAAATTAATATCATACTTAAATCTGAGACTACTCAAAGCAACACAACAGTTAACTTGGAATCAGACCTTTCTTTGTACTTCATTGCTTTTCTTCAACTCTGAAAACAAAGCACTCATATGTTTTCTAAATAGGCCACATTCCAATTACATTTCCATAAAACTAAGAAAATGTAAGCCTGGGGCATGATTATCCCACAGACATTTCACTAGCTTATCTGCTCCCCTTAAGGGTATTGCACAGGTTATTCATACTTGCTATCATTCCCTGTGGCACATATTAAAATAAATATGCAGTTCTTCTTGTGAGGTTTGTGCTTGAACAAACATACTGTCCTGCAAGTTGTCACTATGTTGTCAATACAGAAAAAAGTAATGAATTTTAAAAGTTCCTTAGAAATATGTATTTAAGCCATTCATATCACACCCCTTCTAATAGTAAAAGCTTCTTCACATTGAGTAGTATCAATATCAAATTATAAATATTAAAAGGTTTATTTTCAGTAATTTCTAAAAGAAGAGTAGATACATTGAAGTGAGATCTGCTGTATAAATAATGCACAACCAGCAGACACATCAAGTTTTCTCCATTCAGCAAGAAGAAAGTCACAAACTAGAAGTAGAAATGTTTTCAACAAGAAATATAAATTTAACAACATGAAATCACTAACAGTAACCACTATAAGAAGCTGCATGCCATAAGGAGTAATGTTACTATAAGGAGTAATTGTGCCAGTTTTCGGAAAAGAGCAGCAAATTTAAGGGTCCATCTCCATCCCTGCTGTCATGTACAACTGTCAGCCCTTCCCTCTCCCCAGCATTTTGCTTTGTTTTGTTTTGTTTTTCAGAACATCAGGTTGAATTAAGACATCTGGAAAGGTCTAGCTTATGCTGGTAATACAGACAGAGTCCTAAACAGATAGTGAAAAAGAACACTTGCATAGACTTGGAAAAAAAAATTTCAGCATTCAGTTTCTTTGCAGTACGTGCACTCATAAGCAAAACCATACACTTCCATATGGGGGAAGAAAGTGTTTGATATATTGCTGGACGTATTTTAGTACATAATCAGAAACTTCTGCCAACAAAAATTTCAAAAAGAAAACATTGTGATACTATGAGAAATTATCTAATGCTTTGCTGTTAGGGCATGAAACCACTATCAAAACCTAAACAGGGAAGCAGTGAATTTTGGTGACACTTTAGGTGAAACAGAATGCCATGTGCACACACTCAGCATGACAAAATTTTGCATACAAATCCCCAAAGTCAAACACACGTGCGTATATCCAGTAAACAAACGCCTATGTGATTTTACTTGTGAATGACGCAACTGCACAAAAAAAAATTTAGAAAGTAAAACATGGCAAAAAGTATTTAAGTAAATATACAGAAAAACTTTAAACAAACAAATATATCCCAACTCCTAATTAAAAACAAAAAGAACCCCAAAACTGCTTATAGGTGGTGCAGAGACACAGCAATTTAAGAAAGTCTTAAAAGTGAAACTTCCCATGAAGCAGCTCAGAATAGCCCCATAAAAAAGAGAGTATCTTAACTTGAAGGTCAGGATCTCTACATTACATATATGCTGTATGCTTACATTTTAAAATAAAACATGCTGGATTGCACTTATCTTTTAATTATTAACCACTACTTCAAAAAAAAAATAAATACGCCATGTCATCCTGCAAGTTCTACAACAGGATCAAAAGATTATGATGGGCAAAATACACTTCTAAACATTAGGAACTTTTTTAACTAGAGGATAGAACAGCTGGCAGCCAGTCACAAGTGGTATTCCCCAGGGTTCAGTATTGGGGCCAGTTCTGTTTAATATCTTTATCAATGATCTGGACGAGGGGATCAAGTGCACCCGCATAAGTTTGCAGACAACACCATGCTGGGCAGGAGTGTTGATCTGCTTGAGGGTAGCAAGGCTCGACAGAGAGATCTGGACAGCCTGGATTGATGGGCCAAGGCCAATTATATGAAATTCAACAAAGCCAAGTGCCTGCAGTTGGGTTGGGTCACAACAACCCCATGCAACACTAGAGGCTTGGGGAAAAGTGGCTGGAAAGCTGTCTGGCAGAAAAGGTCCTGAGGGTGTTGATTGACAGCTGGCTGAATACGAGCCAGCAGTGTGCCCAGGTGGCCAAGAAGGCCAAGAGCATCATGGCTTGTATCAGAAATAGTGTGGCCAGCAGGACTAGACAAGTGATTGTCCCCCTGTACTCGGCACTGGTGAGGTTGCACCTCAAATACTGTGTGCAGTTTAGGGCCCCCCACTACAAGAAAGACATTGAGGTGCTGGAGCATGTCCAGAGAAGGGCAACAAAGCTGGTGAAGGGTCTTATGAAGAGCTTGGTGAAGCTGGTGAAGTCTTATGAGGAGTAGCTGAGGGAACTGGGGTTGTTTAGCCTGGAGAAGAGGAGGCTGAGGGGAGACCTTATCACTTTTGCATGTGTAAGAAAAGCAAAAGTACTACATAATAACACCCCCCATCCCCCCTGCAATTTACTCATGTTCACACCACTTCCCTGCATATCAGGGAGGTAAGTCCTTTCCCAGGTTGAGAGACCAAGCGGACTCAACTTCTCTCTTCTCCCTGGAGAGTGATGATAAAACTCTACGACTTATGATGCAATTTCTAATGGCTGGGCCTCATAATGCCCAGCAGCGAGGACAGTAGACATAACCTAACGAGTGTCAAACATCAAAAGGAGGCCAATTACGTGCCCAGGGAAAAGAAGTGAGACTGAAATGGGCCAAGAAGGAAAGCACGCAAGAAGTCAGGCCTCATCAAGTCAGCATGCAATATCTTGTAAAATTTTACTTTCAGCCTTAGCACTCAAGAAGGTTCATCATCACTGTGAAAAGGTACACTGAGGGACCTCCGTCAGGAAAGGAACAAAGATTACTGCAATAGCTAAACACCACTGTTTTTCTCCCTTATGCCATTTGACCCACAGTGGAAGTCCTATATGAGCAAATATAACGTAGGGA
>NW_009624772.1:9321-9709 GCF_000690535.1 Cariama cristata | reverse complement strand
CCTAGGAGATCAGAAAACAGATCAACAAAGAGCAAATTTAAAAAGGAAACAGGATACTATGACATAACTACACAAACCTTTTCAGCAAAGAATTCATATCTACTGAAATGAATCTACCCGAAATCAGCTCTCCAGATTTCCAGTTAGAAGTCAGAAATAACATTTACAATTAGGTACTAACAAAAATACTTAGCGAGTATAAGGTAATGAAAGAACAAAAACAAAAAGAAAAGAAGATTGATAAATGTGCTTCATAAGCATAGGAGAACTTGAAACAACCTGAACAGTGAAGATATTCCCTGGTACTCTCCTGCATGATAGTATGTCCCAAGTTAGAAGACTCTATGATGTTTGATGTCCAGTATGTGGGACATACACAATAAATGCA
>NW_009624772.1:4778-9290 GCF_000690535.1 Cariama cristata | reverse complement strand
AAGTACATGACCCCCCCCCCCCCCCCCCCCCCAAACAGCCATCACATATTTATTGCTTGCTTGTTAATCGATTCTTGCTCTCATTAGAGAAATACATATTCCATTTGGCAAAGAGCTCAACATCACACTTAATTTTTAAAAGGAATATGGAATTAATCTCAAAATCTCTGACATTCTACCACCCCAGTAAATTAGAACAATTAGTCAGTTTTATACTTAGAAAAAATGCATCTTGACTAACTTAGCAAAGATATTAAATGATTTGCACAAGGTTGAAGGAAATACTACTTCTCTCAAACTTTGAAAATCTAGATATACCAGCCAAGTTCTGAGAAGGCAAACAAATTTTATAGGAAAGATGCCAGACCAAAACATTTCCTCTTCTGTTTATGTTCTCTGAAAATATTCTGAGAAAATCTGATTAACTGCTGCTATTCTTTGACAACATGTACAGTTACATCTAGCTCAGACATCCAAATGCACTCACTTAATAATAGTCTACAAATGTCTCTCCTGGGATACGAAAGAAACCTGCAAATTACTTTATTAATATGAAGAAAATAAAACATGAGTAGAGGCTTTGTCATTGTTACAACCTTTACAAAATTTACTCTAAAAAAGCCAACAGAAGTTGAAAAACACATCTCTAGGGAAAAAACACCCAAACAACAAACCACTCAATTCTCCCCCAAAAAAAGCCCCAAAAACCCCAACCAAACAAGCAAAAAGAAAAAATTACTAATTTCTTGTGCTTTACGAAGAAAAAACAAAACACCTTTCTGCAAAAAATTGCCTTCAATTTTTATTTTTTTTTTTAGTTCTTGCATTATAGAAGATTTCTTGTTTACAGGTATCATTACTGATAACACTTGCAAGTCATCAAACAAGGGGGAAAAAAACCCCAAGCATTCCAGCCATTGACCACCGTACAAGGAAACTTCAGTATATTAAATAATGTGTCTATTCAACACATGCTGAATACATAAGGAGAAGTAAGATATGGAATCATATACAGATACCCCACTACAAATTAGGTTTGTCGTAGCTTCTCTTCTGTGATACGAAGCCAACAGTATCATGTCTCTCTTCCCTAGAAAACAACCAGTCAGGAGCACTACGCCAATTCCTCCAGTTTCCTCTTTAATTAAAATCCTTTTAGTTAATCTATTAAATGTGAACAAGCTCAGAACACTGAAACATGACAGAGACAGGGAAATCAGAAGCGAAATAGTGATGGCAGGAATAGTCCAGATATTTTTACACAGACTTCTTTTATGTACTCAACACATTCAACCTCCACACACGCAATACAGAGAAATTCACGCATAAAATCCTTCAGAAGTCTCAAAGCGAAAATCTGAAGAACTTTCATCACATGACAACAAGATCAAATACAATACTTAAAACAGGTTAAGCTATGCTATCTCAAATCAAAATTACAAATCACTTTAAAGGAAGGTGTTTAGTGAGGAACAGTCACTCTCTAAATAACTTAAGGAGCCCATACGCAGTCTCCAAATAATGAATCATCATATGCAATTACATTCAGTAACAAGGGGGTGGGGAGAAGGAGAACAACAGTGTAAAGCCCCAAGTATCCTGCTTTAACTGCCACAGTTTTTTTCAGTAACTACAAACTCTAGGAAGAGTGTGTCCTTAATCTGATTTGTACAGCTGGCAACAATTTGCAACAATATTTCATAGTCTGATTAATATGAAATGCTCAAGTGGAAGACTCAAACATATTTTGCAACGTCTAATGATACAGACAGAAAATTGAAAGCCATTGTTTTATGCCCACTTAGTATAAATTACCTCCTTTCAACTGAAATTTACCTGCTTTTAGTTTATTAAAATGTAAAACGCAGTTCCTTAACCACCTTTAAATGTCAGTTATAACATTTCAGCTAAGGGTCAGTAACTTTCAGAAGAATAGTTAAGTTGTGATGGTCTGTCTATACTCCAACATGCATACATCAAGCTAAAGTCTGAAAAACTATGTAGTTTCTCAGAGGATAGAGGTGCTAAAGAAAAAATACTTAATAGTTTTTTTTTAATGTGGATAAATGTTGTCTGTAACATTTGTTTCTAAATACTGCCTCTTAAAAGAAGGTTAGGGAAATAAATAAATTATATAAAGAATTATACTGACAGAACCTGAAGATTAATTCTGTGTAAAAGCATGTATGACGGCACTCTACAAAAGATGTGATGGAATTTCCAGTAAGTAAAAGAAGTTTCTGGTAAGAAAATTAAAAAAGTTTAGGATAGACTATGAAAAGCAATTTTTCAGCCTGGCAGAACAGAGGCAACTGAAATCACCACATATTGGTGAGATGGAAAATGATGCACATCCTAACAAAATAATTGCCTAAATCTAAAGTGTTTTAATACAGCAGAAAGATAGCCTTTAGTGGAAACTAAATCCACGCTAGTAACTTTTTAGATTAAAATTAATTAATAGGCACAACCACTCAGGAATAAGGATAGTCCAAAATACTCAGCCTTCATTTAATTCATTTAGTCAGAGTAATTATGAACTGTAAAATTATTCTAGAGATTTTCGTAACATTACAGAAGTCAAAGAGCTAAAGGCACTGAATTCTTGTCTGATGCAACTATTTATCTCAGAATTGGTTAAGCAGACTGTACAATTCTCTTTTAACAGCCTTGGTTTTAGTATAGTCAATGAGGACAGAAGCTAGATTAGAGATCCAACCAATACACATTCAGCTACTGCACCTACTTAACTTTTTAGTAGGAAAGATTTCCAGCTTGACACACAACACAAAAAGATCAGAGTGTGATGCCAAGGCTGTCTAGGCTTAAGAGCCATAAAGAAATGGCATCCAGTCCTTTACGTAAGTATTTGCCTGTCATAAATCAACGCACTGGAATGGGTTCAAAACATGAAACAGATAGGCAAAAGTCTTCTCCAGCTTATAGAAGCAGCCATTAACCTTTACCATTTAGTGGTTTTCAGTGTTGCTCTTTACACTGCTGGAGAGAGGTCTGAACACCTTCAGAAAACTCACAGGAATTTACATCTTTACTTACCTGAAACAGGGGACAGGTATAAGAAAGTCCTAAATTATAGTTTGATTTAAGATAACACCTGTAGAAGCTCTTAGAGCTCTGTGAGGTACAAGACACAACATTACCAAATTTGAGCTCTCAAATCTCTGCCGGCATGAACTAACTGTAACCCAAGACCCTTTGCTATTTTCTTTCCTCAACTCATTCTTTACTGGAGGAATGAGTTGAGGAAAGCTGCAAAGTGGACTTTCAGCATCTACAGAATAAAACAAATTATATAAGAACCAGGATTATACATACCTTAATAATAATTTTTGCCTTCTTAAATATAGTGCAAGATATAGGAAGAGGAAACTAAGCTAAACTACAGACTTCACTTCATAATTAAATTTTTAAGTGAATTACTATAAGCAAAGAGTTTGTATGAATTCTAGTCTGTTTTGAGACCAATCAGAATAAGGTCATGACATATATAGGTCGGAAAACTACAGTCTTTACTTCCTTGATATAATAATAGAAAACCAAAAAAAAAGCATAATCATAATGTAAATGGCAGAACAAGGTCTATCACATGTCTAAGGAAATGCAGAATGAAGAAGGGAAAGCAAGGACTTGGCTTTGGGGAAAAATGTTGGAAGATAAGCACTTAGGCTACGTATTTTCATAATTTATTAAGGAAAAAAATCCTTTAAGTTAGAGAATGAATTTAAGACTTAAACTTTAAAGTATTATCTTGACTTTATTTAAATTTTTTTCCACAGAACAAACTATTAATTGAGTCAGGAAGGTCCTTAATGTTCCATGCTTTTCAGTTGTTAGTATAATCTTACATATTTTACAAGAAAAAAACAAGCAGTTCTTATTTCTACAATGGCTTTTCAGTGAATTTTTTCATTGGGATTATGATATTCTCATTAAGTGACACCTGCTACATTGAGGGAAATAGAAGGATACAGTATTGTAGTGTTACATACAAGATACTTAGAACTATCACAGTGGAATTGAAATGTAATTTTATTATTAAAAATATTTAAGAATTGCATACGTGAGACATATTTGGCAAGCACCAAGGGGAAAAAAAAAAAAAACACCAAACGTTTTAGAGTTCTTACATGTATTTATATGGATATTGTACATGATTATTGAAAAAAAATTCCCCACTAGCTTTTCAATTTACCTTATGCAAACCTCAGCTTTATCTTCTATGCTTCTAGCCATCAGAAAGATAAATAGCAGCATGTTAGGTGTCAGAGGGACTGAAAACTTACAAGGACTCAGGGAAAACTGGGTGATGGACAGTATACAATCAATTATCAAGGAGTCTTAAGATCATCTAGTAACACTTTTTCCATTAAAGTGGAAAGCACAATGTACTCTTGAGAATATCGGGCAGATTCGGTGTAAAGTTAAGAAAAAAAATCAAACAAAAAAACCAAAACCCACCAAAACCCACAAAACTTGTACTAATGCAGTGCA
>NW_009624772.1:0-4744 GCF_000690535.1 Cariama cristata | reverse complement strand
GCAGGAATAGATTGCAGAATGTTAACTAGTAGGAGGTGAAGAGAAAAGAAAATTACATTAAACTTACTAACAATGTAAAGAATTTTCATTAATTTATTATTTTTTATAATTATAAAGGTTGCCAAAAGTAGACTAGAAGTTCAGGTGCTTAAACAATAGGTCATGTCATCAAAATAAGGTCACTGTGATATTTTGGCTGTTTTTTCAAATGACTATTTGAGCAACCATTTGCTTTGCTTTGTTGTTTTTTTTTCCCTTCCTCCCAGTGGTATACTTTCACTAGTTTATATTTATTGGAAAAAAAATTTACATTCAACACAAGTACCAAAAAGTGTGCTGGAGAAAACATTGAAGAATAATCAATTCTAACACATAGACTAAATGTATGCCTTTAAGTCAATTTACTAATTCTTTTCTTAATATCAACAAATCTTTCAAAAAGGACTCTGAAAAACTGGCAATATTAGGACATCAGAACTCACATACAGTGTATTTCTACATTAGTAACAAGTCTTCAGTACAGACAGCTAAGAAAGGCTTAGCTATCTGGAATTTACCTGGAAGAACTGAAATAAAACTCAGCATAACATTTCTAATAAAACAAGTTCACTGTTGCTGATAACAATAACATCAGTGAAAGAAAAGTAATTTTTGAAGTCAGTTTAAAATCTGTTTTGTTCTCTTGTAAAGAGGAAATATCACAAAGTTACTTAAATCTGATGACAAAGAATTAAGTATTAAGCAGCATGAGAACTTCATTTTGCATGTGTGTGCTGTCTAGATTTATATATTAATATGAACACTGAGACAAAGAAAAGTAACCAACAGTGTCCAGCTTAAAAGACAAACCTGAGTATTAGAGCATAACTCCCAATGGGTGATTAAGAACTGCAAATGCATAATGAGCACTAGAGTTAGCATCCAAACACAGAAAAGTAAAGAGCAAGGTCCTAATCAACTTTCTCTTGCAAAAATCCTATAGCTGCAAGGACCTTTTAGCAACAAAACAGTAAAACCTCAGACAGAAATCATAAAAATTTTGTTTACTGTTAAGATATTGGTTGGCATTTATCTTATATAAATATAAGGACCTAGATTTAGTTGTTTGAATTTACACTATTCACCTAGGCTCCCTTGAGAGAAAAAAGAACCTTCAGAAAAGAATCTTTTATTTCTGAAGGGACTGAAAGGTCCTTGGAAAATCCTTCTTTTTCCTCAGTAACAACTGAGGAAGGAAGCCTCAATGACTAGATGAGGATGCAGCATGATGTTAGGACTATACTACTTCAGCAGCAGAATCACCTTTCTATACATTGTCCCATCATGTTGTGTCAGATTTAACAAACTAACTCTGAAATAAAACAAAAAAATCTGGGGGGAACAAAAAAGTGGTCCATCTCTTTTGACTCATCCTGTGGCTACATGACTGACAATCCAGCATGGCAGGAAAGGGAAGAGGAAAAATGTGTGATCGGAGATAGACACTAGAAGCAGGAAGAATGACCACTGCTTCAGGCTGGCACCTCACTACTACATCAACTTAAGAAGTCTTAACACCAGCCTAAGTTCTTAGACTGTGAGAGCTAACTTTCAGAGGGTTAAAGTAAAATAAAAGCCACTCCTCAAGATTGTGACCAAAAGCATGAAGAAAAAGCTGACTGTTAACTCAGAAAAAAGGTCAAAATAAGTATAATCATTCAGTAAGAAACTAGCACCTTACAGCTCAGCTAGTGGGTTAAGAAGGAAAAAAAAAAAAATTAAAAAGGGTAAATTTTCATAGAAACAGGATTGCATCAGCTGGGAAAAGCTTCAGGTACCTTTTTAAGTACAAAAAGGCCATCTCAGAGGCTGTAAAGGCATCCGAGAGCTACAGGCAACACAAGTTAAAAGACCACTGGCAGGAAACAGCAGTTGACTGTTCAGCCTCTGCAACAGTAGTAACATGGCTATATGATTCAGAGGTAGAGAAATTAAAATAAGCACAGCCAACTCATCATTAAGGAATCAATATATAAATATGAGTACTTTTTGTGCAGCTTTTTATAGTAAGAGTAAACAGCAAAGAACTGTGCACTCCTGATTTTTTTTTTTAAATCAAAATGTACCTCTATTTCCATGACATTCACAAATAAAGCCTTTTGAAATTTCCAACTTCCATAAGGCTAATACATTCTAAACCTCGTAAAACAGATTTCAATGCATACACCTCCACCATAATATTTGGCAAAGAAGAAATCATTGAAACAAGAATAAAATCATGATACAAAACGAAGTGATACATGTCTATTTTCAGCCATACATAGAAATGTAGTAAAAATCTTCAGAATACGTATTTTAAAAGACTGTTTCCTAACCTTTACAGAACAACATACATTGCACTTGAAATAAAACAGAAAACTGTGTTTAATAGAGTAAGTAACAACTTTTAGAGAGAAAAAAAATGCATAAAACTGTTTGGCTGACAGGCCATTATTCATTTTTGAACAATACAATTGAAATTTATTACACAGGAAGTATACCACATGATAATACACTTTTATGAAGTTTCATATAAAAAACTAAAAGTTGAGGTTTTGTTCCTGTATTCGCTTAACGATTTTTCTACACATGCAATTAGCATGAGTAGGCATTCATTTCTGAAGGGTTACATATTTTGTACAGACTACGTAGTTTATATTTTTTAATACAATTTGTTAGCACATACCCATGTGTCTGCATGAACAGGCCTGATGTTGCTGAGAAGCACCTCTTCGTAATTTCCATAATCACAGAATTTAACAACTGCAGTTGTTCCAGAAGAATGGAGAGCTTCAACTTCTGCCCGGTAGAACTTAAAAGAGAAATTTTCAAAGGTCATAAAATACTATCTGAAATACCACAGACAGCTTAACAACTACCTTTTCATATACATATGTGTGTGTGTATAAATATATATACACATACACACAGAGTATTAGTCGGCACTATATTTTGAATGAGATTTTTAACAGATATTAAACCAGATACATTAAACCTCCACATGGTAAGACTGCAAAGACATGGCAGAACGTATTTAGAATACTCATTGAGAAAATAGGCAGCTTATGAAATTAGACTGAATACTTAAAAGACTTGTTTTCATTTCTCCGAAAGCAGAACAAAGTAATTGCTAACACAAACACTGCTATATACAGAGAAGTGTTGCCACAAGACTTTCTTAAAATACATGTACTAGTAAGTGCCTATCAGCCGTATACACTGTACATACTACTACATGGTTATTTTAACACATAAGAGATGATAAAAATATGATAAAGATGCCCCTTCAAAAACTGCCCCTTTTCTAAACACAAAACTTGATTTTCTGACATTTATGCAAACACAGATCAGCATTCTTGAAGATAATTCAATCACTTTTATTTTATTGAACACAAAGAAATCACTGCCTCCTAACATGGTTAAGCTCAGTACTGTATTATATCATCACATTTCAAAATTGTCCTAGATGCGAGCAGCAGCATTTAGTATAACTACCGAAAAAACAATAACGCTCAAAAAATCCCCTTCTAATGTGATGAATACTTTCCAGGTAACAGTCTGGGATTACCTCTTATCTACTTATTTTGCAAGTTTTGTACTTTCCAGAATTTAAAAAACCTCATCTCACAGTAATGCAAATATGCTTCTCAAAATAGGAAATAATTCCATAATATTTCACATTAATCCACCCACCCAGGCTGCATAATCCTGTTTCAGAGAGTCAACTCACTATATGTTGCCACTACCAAAAATTTTGCATGCCTTGTCATTTGTTTTAGACATACAAACAAAAAGAGAGAAAAAATAAAGTCATGCTGCTGAGCTAACGTGATCTACTACCTGTAAGAGAGACACAAAAGAGGAAAAAAATCTTAAATAACTAACAAAATAAACAAAAAGACAGAAAATAGTGTGAACAAAACCTATTCAAAGAACAATAATATTTAACGTAGTTCTCAGATTATCAGAAAGGGTCAAAAACTGAAGAAACTGCCCAAGAAGAATGACAGAGAACTCCTGAACGGGTAACAACACATCAAATAGCCTAAAACTTTTTTAGCAGAGGAGAAGATGAAAGGACAGTGTCTTGCCATAAGAGAAATCTTATTAATAGGAAAAACAGCTGAAGAGGAAGTATTTAAACTTTGAAAAATCAGTAAAACAAAACTATCATGCAGCATAACTCATTTGTTCCACAAATTCTTCAGCTAGTAGTCTACTAGTGATAACAAAAACCAAGACTTTTGCTGTTTGCTTTGTGAAATGATTGAAATAAAAGACGAATTTTTTTAAACAACCCCATTCGTGCAACCTCTGGTCTTCCCTTACGCTCGGAAAAGGTACACGCTGACTTATTCTAGGAAAAGGCATTAGATATCTACTATTATAGATTATTCTAGATAGAACAGCATCCTGTTTCTTGTTCCTTGGAAAAGAATATGGGCACCTAGATCCATATTCAGTCGTTCAAATTTTCGGTACTTAATCAAATTTGACACTCTCCCGTACGACATTTGACAATGTCCGGCACGACATCCTTGTCCCTATATTGGAAAGACATGGATTTGATGGATGGACCACTCAGTGGATAAGGAATTGGCTGGATCGTCGCACTCAAAGGGCTGTTGTCAATGGCTCGGTGTTGAAGTGGAGACCAGTGATGAGTGGCTCCCTCAGGGGTCAGTGTTGGGACCAGCACTCTTTAACATCTTTGTCAGCAACATGG
>NW_009624771.1:357-2761 GCF_000690535.1 Cariama cristata | reverse complement strand
AAGGAGCTCAGAAAAGTGATTTTAATGAACTTACTGGCAATTAAGTGGGGCATTAAAACCTCACATTGTTTTGGTTTTGAAAGGAACCATAACTCCAAACTAGGAGTTTTGACCAAGGGCACGTCTCTCCATCTGGAGAGGTAGAAGGGCAGGATCAGCACGGCCCTGGAGAAGCTCGGCTTTACAGTCGCGATAGCCGGCGATGGGGGTGGTAGGAAAAGGGAAAACGTTTGAAATCCGAGCCGTGTTTCTCTGTGGGTTTCCCTCTTGTCCGGGCACGGGTCCTCGGCTCCGGTCGGCAGCGAGAGCCTCCTCCCCGCCGGGAGCGCCTTTCCCCGGGGCGCAGGGAAAGGGGGGTGCTCCTGCCTTTTCTGAAAGTAAAGGAGATCGATTCCTCTTTTCCAGAGGTGAAACTTCGATTTCGCGTTTCAGTGCTGATGGAGAAAGTAAAAATATCGCTTAGAAAAGAAAGTGAATAACGAATGTTGTCAATTTTGGGAAAAAAAACCAAAACCAAACCCACCCAAACCGAACCAACAAAATAAGTTGACTCTGTGAATCTAGAAGAGGTTTGGGGGGGTCTTCGCGACCATAATATTTCTTGGACTGCTGCCTTGTGGCTTTTGATTTGGTCCGTGCCTTCAGAGGCATTAAGGGACGCCGAAGGGCAGCATACCGGAGGTACCGCCCCTGCTGCCTCCCCTGGCCCTGGACGGGGCGTTCTGCGGCGGGCGGAGCCGTGGGGAAGGGAACGCTGCAAAGTACCGCTGGTTTCCAGCCCCCCTCCCCAATAAAACCGGCTTCTGTGTGTGCCCCTCCATTTCTGAACAGACCCGGGAAGAGCGAATTTGAAAAGAGGAACGTCGTTTAATCTACACACGCAGTATGTGTGAAAGTGTGTATGTGTAAAAATACCTCTATGTGCGTTTTATAGTTATATACTTATAGTATAGGTAGGGCCCCATGTTCTAAGTAACAGCGTAGTAAGTTCAGGGTAGCTGTGTTATAAACATGCTCTGCTCTACGGCGAAAGCATTTGTCAGCTGGGAGAAGGGGTGAACTTTTCTGCGAAAACCGATTTTCCGTGTTCTGCTTTGCTAGCCCCAATCATCCTTGGCTTTCCTGGTGCTTTCAATAATCCTCGCAGGTGCATTTCTGATGACATCCGCAGTGACCGGGTGAAACGTAAAGGAGTTGGGCTGAATGCTATGGGAGATGGGCAGCCCCCCTCACTCACCCCGATCCGCAGCCCGGCCCTGTGGGCAGCTGCCTGCAGGGGCACGAAGCCCCTCGGTCCCCCCGTGGGGGCTGGCGCAGCTCACGGAGGCAGCACCGGGCAGGCAGAGCCTTTTGCAGAATTGCCTGGGCTATTGCAATTTTTTGATTTATTCTGAAACAAACGTTAGTAACCCGTCAAGTCAAGGACGTGTAAGAAACGCATGTGGTGCTGGTGAGTTTAGCCCCCTCCCCTCCCTGCATAGGCGCACACTTTGCACTGCTTACGCTAAAATACCGAATACCCTCCGGAGAAGCTGACGCTAGCAGAGTCTATGCGGAGGAGCAGCATCTCTGACGCTGAAACAACTCGGAAGCTTGCTTGGGGAGCACCCCGGTTTGCCAACACGCTTTTTATTTTTGTCACCGTGAATAAAGTTACCTGGTGCACAACAAATCTTCGAGAAAGCCCCTCAAATAGCGAATACCACTTATGAGACGTGATTATGGGTGAATTACTTCGTTACAAAAATGATTCAGGGTTATTTAACTTTTAATGATGAGTAATTTCCCCCCCCAATTCTCAAATATAAATGCTTTGATTTGTGGGGTGAGAACACCAACAACTTGACTGCGGTTGCCGTCATCTTTGCTTCCACTTAACTGTTCTTAAGATAGTTTTGATGAAAGAGAAGATTGCTTTATTGTGTATATCGTTTTAATTTAATTAGGGCTGAGAGTTTTCCCCCCACAAGGCACAGTAAAAATAGATGATATAGTGTTGTCTGGTGCAACGAGAACAAGGAAGACACAATTAAAATTTGTTTGTGTACTTTACACACAGTGTATACACTTCTTTCTCTGCGTGTAGGTGTATGGAGAGATATATGTATATATAATATAGGTAGTTTATACATATATATATATGTAAGCTATTACAACATCTGATCCAACTGTGAACTGCAGAAATGCAGGGGGGGAAAGGGAGATGAATCACACACTACAACCAAGAGGATGGGGGGAGAGGGGTAGAAACGGAAGGTTTCTCCCCAGTTATCTCTTGCTTTGGGTGCAGTAGTACGTGTTTCTCACATGTTCCCTCTAATTACCAGCAAGAAAGTTCGGCCGTGCTCTTGCTGGATTTGGTTTAGTAATCAGCCCCCCTATGAGTCACAGGGAACACGCAATC
>NW_009624771.1:0-326 GCF_000690535.1 Cariama cristata | reverse complement strand
TGCCGCGGGAGCGACAGCTAGCCGGCGCTCTGGCTTCTTCTCGTCCCTTTAAAATCTGAAACCAAGGGTAATGATTTATCAAACTCTTATTATCAAGAAAATGTCAAACGAAGGGCACCTTGCTATGCACTGACGCAAACCCAGTCTTTCCCAAGGAAGTATAGAAAGCTTTGCTCTGAACTGGGTAAAACCCAGTCTGTCAATTGCCTGTACTGCTGTTTTTACCTCTACCGAGTCCATCTGCGGCTATTTAAGACATGGTAAGTGCTGGGTTTCTTTCCTTTGATACTGAAAAGGGCTGGAGGGGAGGGTTGGGCGTTAAATTT
>NW_009624770.1:4723-5006 GCF_000690535.1 Cariama cristata | reverse complement strand
TAAAGTTAAGCCTGGGAAGAAGAGAGAGATATGTGGAAGAAGTTTTAATATTTGGGTTTATTTCTTATTATCCTACTCTGATTGCATTGGTAATAAATTAAACTAATTTTTCCAGGTTCAATCTGTTTTGCCTGTAATGGCAATTGGTGAGTCATCTCTCCCTGTCCTTATCTGTACCCATGAGCCTTTCGTTACATTTTCTCTCCCTTGTCCAGCTGAGGAGGGCAGTGATAGAGCAGCTTTGGTGGGCACCTGGCCTCCAGCCAGGCTCAACCCGTCACCG
>NW_009624770.1:0-4712 GCF_000690535.1 Cariama cristata | reverse complement strand
TGTGTCAAGCAGGCAAAGCAATTCAAGCCTTTGCACACTTTCCAAGTGAGTGCTTTTGCTCCCAGATTAGATAATCTTTTGACTAATTCAGTCTAAACTCTGGTCCCAAAATCATTTATACTAGGCAGGCAACAGTTCTCTTGCTTGCTACCCCTCAGGGCAACATGAGATGAGGCTTTGAATCCCACCAGAAAGGAAAAGTTGAACATTTTAACAAGCGGGTTATTACATAGAAAAGAGGGCGGCAGTTAACGCTTTGAAGCTGTTGTTTAAAAATTCATAATGAGGAGCTATGTAGTGGAGGAATACTGAGAATTAATTGGGTACCAGGCTGCTCAGTCTTGTCACCACAGAGGCCTCCTTGAGCAAGCCAGGAGGCAGAGCTGAGGGACCTGGAGCACTGCTGCTTCCAGGAGCCGAGGCACTGCAGAGATGGACATCTCAGGGCTGGCAGCTGCCTCTGTATTTTGGAGATTGCAACTCTGGATTTCAAACTGTGTCCTCCACTGAGTGTTTATGTCCCCTTTCAGATCTGGCTTTCTTTTCTTTAAGGAGATCAATCAGTGGTGGGCAAGACTGAATCTGAAGTGTTATGGGGCTGTGCTAACAAAACCCAGGTGGGATTTCACAGGAGTTGTAAACTGCTGACTTGCGTGACATGTTGAACTCATTCCAATGTGCTGGCTTCATGCGGAGATAGGAGTAACGTCCTCTTCAACTGCATGCCTGAGCTGAGGTTATGTAGCATCAATCCTTGTTCCCACTTGCCAGGAACCCAAAGCACTGGCTGGGACATGGATTTCCCCTGAACAAGCAGAGGAGATGAGCTGCAGCATAGAGGATTTGCCACAACTTCCTGAGCCCCCAACTCTCTCCCAGACATGGTGTTTCTAGGCATGCTGCTTCGTCACCCCACACCAGACTGCAGCTTATGGTGTGAAGATGGAAAGTGACTCAGGCAAAAAATGCATGTGAGTTTACTGAGATGGCAATCCTAAAATGATGGTCATTTATGTATAGCTACATGAATAAACACTGCAGAAACAGGCATACAAAATGGGTAGATAGAGGAGTAGATCTAATGTACATGATAAATATCCATCTAGCTTTATTATGCTAGTCATAGGGTCCATAATATTTCCAATCACTCTTTATATCTTTTTGAATGTTTAGATTATAAGCCTCTTTGGGACAGGGGATTTCACTTTGTTCTGTTAGTCTAACATCTGTACTTTGATGGAGATGAGGACAGAAGCAGGAAGCATAGTTCTTGGCCTTGAAGACCTTAGGACATCAAAGGTATCTACTGTAATGTCAGCTTCTTAATATTAATAACTATGAGACCTGTGAAAGGGCAGACTCATACCCCTACTTCTGCCAATTTGCTCTACTTACATAGTTTTCATTAATCTCAGGCAACTCCAGTCAGCAATTTCCCTGAAAGCTTTCTGCTGCTGAATTTGTTACTGTCTAAAATACCTGAAATGAAAAGTTTTTATAATCCATTTGGAGTAACATTTTCTAGAGACCGGCCCCCTTCCTCCTCTAAGCTCAGCTACTTTCTGAATTTCATCAGCAAGGTTGCTGGGGGAATTCCTCCTGTTTTCATTCCACTGTGCCTGTGTGTTGAGGGTGCCAACCCAGCCTTAAGCAGTGACATTGCTTTTACTTGTCCAAGACCTGCGAGTCAAGCACAGAATTGAATCACGTGTCCCACTAAACTTCAGCAGAGATGCTGCACTCCCGGGAGCCTTCCAGAGCAACACCGTGACCTGGAATACAGCTGGAGGTGCCATCCCTCACCATGATGCCGGCAGACAGCTGACCAGACAATCTGTCCCCAGATTTGAACCAAACTTCTTTCCATGCAGCCGGTGGATCTGGCAGGGCAGGCCGGCTCCTTGCGCCATGCACATGTGCACTTCCCGGCTGCAAAAATGGTAACTGCCAGTCAAACAGACTCACAAAACAGCTTCTTTTGACCTGATAATTTCTCTCTTCCTTTCAGCACTTGCTTTGATTTGCTTTTCATTTAAATCCCCTCCTCATTCCAAACACTGCTGATTCTGCTTATTCATATGTCTAAATAGCTGATATACTGTTACAGCCTCCAAGGGCACCTTCATAAGTTGTCTTATTTTAAATTCACGCAGACCTAAACTGTGCCTGCCTAGCCTCAAAATGACCTTTGCACAGATGGAAAACAGACTTCATTATATTCTGCATTTTCAGGTTGGTTCAAAATTCATGGAACTTTGATGTTGTGTTTTACAACAGAAGATTCATATTCTCACATGCTGCTGAAAAGGTCTATTAACATAAAAGTTTATTATTCTTGTTATTCAGTCCAGGTCTTAGAGTTTCATCTGCCTAGGAAGCATGGATCCCCCCACATAGCTTATGGATTATATATATCCTGTTTATAAAATATCTAAAGGGAAAGGGATGATCTTATAATTTATTAACCCCTCTTCCCATTGTATTGCGTAGGTGGAAGATACCTTTTCCCCTGGCCCATTTAACCAATTCAGGCTACCTTTTAAGAAGAGAGATCTATTAGCCCTAGTTAAAAAAATAAGAAGTTTATGCTTTGTAAAAAACTATGCTTTATAAGCTAATTGACCAAATGAACTAATTGACCAAATACGCTAATAACAAGTTTATTTAATGGGAAAAATAATAGGAACTGTTGTTCCTTTTTCATCTAGCAGATATGACTAAAGCAAAGTCTAAAGCAAACTCTAAACTATGTTTTTTCTCTAAAGCATGATGAAATGCCAGGAAGGGTTTACTCCACCATGACAGGTATAAAAAACACCCATAGCTTCCCTTTGTGTTTTCTTTATAAAGGGCTCCAAAATTTGAAGACACGTCCAGGCTAAATAGCTGTGTAGTTGCTGTCATGTACAGAGCCTCCCACTGCATAATAAACACACAGCCATCAGCAAACAGGGAAATAAGGAGTTCTTTAACAATCCGTCAGTGGTTTGACACGTCTCTCTGGGCTTCAAAATATATGCTATAACTGGTGTCTCAGAAATTTACTTCTGTCTGGAAATAACACCTTTTACCCACATGGTTCCCAGGGAAGATGTAGGGTCCTGTCAAATAGTTCACTTCTGTCAATATATCACTTCTGTCAGGGAAAATTGATGAAATTAATAAAATAACATGGTATATTTAATAGTGCTGTTTCCCCATCCCCATGCTGGCTGTGTGCTGTGCTTTCCGATGTTTACATCACCCTTAGGTGTGGAATCAAGGTTTTCCTCCCAGAGTTAAAATCCCTGTGGTGACACTGACATGCTAACCCAGCTCAGATGAAGCCTTAAATACCCGTTACCTGTATATTGCCCAGCAGCAGGCATAGACTTCCAGATGCAGTTGCCTTTGGGAAACATATTTTTGGCTTCGGTCAGGTTTCTAACTTTTTTAGTTTGTTCAAATGCCAGCTACACTCAGACATGGCATATTAGCACTCTTTGCCTGCAGGCTAGTTTATGATGGTTTAAAGTATCTTTTTGTCAGGGCAATCCCAAGCACAGATGCAGGCTGGGCGGAGAATGGATTGGGAACAACCCTGAGGAGAAGGACTTGGGGGTGTTGGTTGATGAGAAGCTCAACATGACCCGGCAATGTGCATGGCAGCCCAGAAAGCCCAGAAAGCCAACTGTACCCTGGGCTGCAGCCAAGTAGTGTGACCAGCAGGTCGAGGGAGGGGATCCTGTCCCTCTACTCTGCTCTAGTGAGACCCCCCTGCAGTACTGCCTTCAGCTCTGGGGTCCTCAGCACAAGAAGGACAGGGACCTGTTGGAGTGAGTCCAGAGGAGGCCATGAAGATGATCCGAGGGCTGGAGCACCTCTCCTGTGAAGACAGGCTGAGAGAGTTGGGGTTGTTCAGCCTGGAGAGGAGAAGGCTCTGGGGAGACCTTATTGCAGCCTTCTGGTGCCTAAAAGGGGCTTACAAGAAAGCCGGGGAGGGACTTTTTACAAGGGCATGGAGTGATAGGAGAAGGGGCAATGACTTTAAGCTGAAGTAGGGAAGATTTAGATTAGGTGTAAGGATGAAATTCTTCACAGTGAAGGTGGTGAGGCAGTGGCACAGGTTACCCAGAGAAGCTATGGATGCCCCATCCCTGGAAGTGTTCAAGGCCAGGTTGGATGGGGTTTTGAGCAACCTGGTCTACTGGAAGGTGTCCCTGCCCATGGTAGGGGTCTTGAACTGGATGGTCTTTAAAGTCCCTTCCAACCAAACCATTCTATGATTCTATGATTTGTCTTTATCATCCATGTGTTGCAGGGATATCGACTGTCACCAGTGATCAGAAATGCTAATGCAGGATGATAAGAGAGCCTTGGAGGCATGAACTGGATATGCCTCTGTGCTGGTTTTGGCTGGGTTAGAGTTAATTTTCTTCATGGTAGCTAGTGTGTGGCTGTGTTTTGGATTTGTGCTGGAAATAGTGTCGATAATTCAGAAGTTTGCAGACGACACCAAGCTGGGTGGGAGTGTTGATCTGCTGGAGGACAGGAAGGCTCTGCAGAGGGATCTGGACAGGCTGGATAGATGGGCCGAGGCCAACTGTATGAGATTCAACAAGACCAAGTGCCGAGTCCTCCCAAGGGATATCCCATACCATATGCAACGCTACAGGCTAGGGGACGAGTGGCTGGAAAGCTGAACAGCGGAAAAAGACCTGGGGGTGTTGGTC
>NW_009624769.1:0-19101 GCF_000690535.1 Cariama cristata | reverse complement strand
ATCTCTCCAATTCAGAGAGAAGGATGTTGGGGGGGGACCGTGTCAAAAGCCTCGCAAAAGTCCATATAGATGACATCTGTAGCCCTTCCCTTGTCTACCAATGCAGTCACTCCATCCTACAAGGCCACTAGGTTGGTTAGACAGGACTTGCCCTTGGTGAAGCCATGCTAGCAGTCTTGAATCACCTCTCTGTCCTCCATGTGCCTTAGCATGGCTTCTAGGAGGATCTGTTCCATGATCTTGCCAGGCACCAAGGTGAGGCTGACAGGGCAGTAGTTCCCAGGGTCCTCCTTTCTACTCTTTTTAAAAATGGGTGCAATGTTTGCCTTTTTTTAGTGACCAGGGACTTCACCTGACTGCCATGACTTTTCAAAGATAATAGAGAGTGGTTTGGCCACTGCATCAGCCAGTTACCTCAGCACTCTGAGATGCATCTTGTCAGGTCCCATAGACTTGTGTATATTCAGGTTCCTCAGGTGGTCTTGGATCTGATCTTCACTTACAGTGGGAAGAAATTTGCCGCCCTGGTCCCTGTCATGTAGTCCATTAACTCAGGAGGTGTGAGGAGCAAGGTTGCCAGTGAAGACTGAGGCAAAAAGTTGTTAAGTACCTCAGCTCTTACTAGCTTCCCAGACCCCATCCCTACACAACCGGGCAGCATCCCTACACCCTTCCCAAGATACCAGTCCATCCTTCCACTGTCTGTGCATTTCCTTCTGGCCCTTTAGTTTGACCAGCAGGTTATGACTCAGCCATGCCAGTCTTTTCTCTTCCTTGCCTGATTTCTTACACCTGGGGATCAAGACCTCTTGCACGCTATGGAAAGCGTCCTTAAAGATCCGCCAGCTCTGCTCTGCTCCCTTGTCCATGAGGGCAGTGTCCCACAGGGTGCCATTGACTAACTCCTTGAAGAGCTGGAATTTTTCTTTCCTGAAATTCAGGGTCCTGACTTTACTGTTTGCCTGACCCATACCCTCAGAACTGCAAACTCCATCAGTGCATGATCACTGCAGCCTTGGCTGCCTCCAATCTTGACATCACTGATTAGCTCACTTGCGTTGGTGACCATCAGGTCCAGTATCATCCCCTCTGATAGGGCTGCCTATTACCTGGCTTAAGAAGTTTTCCTCCACGCACTCCAGGAGTCTCCTGGACTGCCTACAGCTCGCTGTGCTACTTTCCCAGCAGATGTAGGGGTGGTTGAAATCGCCCAGCAGGACGAGAGCCTGCGAGCGCGATGCCTTCTGTACCTGGAGTAAGAAGGCTCCCCTTGATCGGGTGGCCTGTAGTCAACACCAACCACAAGGCTCCCTTTCTTGTCTCAGTCTCTAATTCTTACCCATAAGCTTTCAACCTGCTCATGGCTATTCTTCAGGGACAGTTCTTCACCCTCTATCCACTTCTTGATGTAGAGGGCAATGCCTCTGCACCTTCTTCCTTGCCTGTCCCTTCTGAACAGCCTGTAGCCACCAATAGCTGCACTCCAGTCATGCAACTCATCCTACCAAGTTTCAGTAATGACAACTAAGTCACAACTTTCTAGCAGCACGGTAGCTTACTTCAGCTGAGCTGTTGGCCATGCCACATTCTTGGAAAAACACCCCTTAGTTCTCTTGAGGAATTTCATCAATGTTTCCCTGTTGGCTCCTATTACCTCAGCAGTCCCCTGCTCATCCTCCTAAGACTTTGACTGTGCTGCAGTGTCTCCAGTATGCCTCAGACCAATGGGCTGAGGGCCTTCATGAGCACCCCATCCCTCTAACCATGGCATGACATCCCATGGCTTATCGCAGCAAGCCTGACATTATTGCCCTCCCCCTTCAAATCTAATTTAAAGCCCTGACAATGAGCCCTGCAAGCTTCTGACCAAAGGCCCTCTTCCCCCTTTGAGAGAGGTGAATCCCATCGGATGCCAGCAAGCCCAGTGCTGTGTAGGCCATCCCATTGCTGAAAAACCCCAAATTATGACAGTGACACCAGCCATGGAGCCATGTATTAATAGACTGGATCTGTCTGTTCCTTCCAATGTCCCTGCCCGCAACTGGAAGGAGGGAGGAAAAAATAACCTGTGCCCCTGATTCCCTCACCAACCATCCCAAGGCCCTGAAGACTCTTTTCATTGCCTTTGGTCTACAGGTTGCAGCTTCTTCTCCACCTACATGGAAGATCAATAATGGGTAGTAGTCCAAGGGCCACACCAAGCTGGGAATTTTCCTGGTGATGTCCTTAACTCTGGCCCCAGGGAAGCAGCAGACTTCCCTATGAGGGGGATTTGCCTGGCATATCAGACCCTCTCCCTCATAAGAGAGTCACCTACAACTATAACCCCTCTTTTCTTCCTCGCGAAGGTGGTCGTGATACGAGGGGTAGGCCTTTCCAACCTTGGGGGCACCTTTGGTGTAGAAGGACTATATCAACTACATCCTCCATTGACTGACATTCCACTTCCAGAGCCTCATACCTGTTGTACAGAGGCACTGGGGAGGGTGTGGTGGGCAAGGAGGGAGTTCGCCTGCACCCTGAGCACAGACTTGCCTCCATTCTCTTCTTTCCTTTAGGCTGCTGCCTTCAGCCTGGAAGGGGGAGGATGCAGGGTCCCCTTGGTCTTGGGTATTTCCTTGGTCTTGTGTATTTCCTATTTGGCGCTCCTGTTTTGGTCTCAGGGAGGACACAGCTTGGCTCTGCCAGTCAATCTCTTCTTGCTTAGTTTCCCTGGTGCTCCTTAGTCTTTCTACTTCGCCTTTCATCTCTGACACCAGGCTGAGCAAACCGTCCACCTGGTCGCACCTCACACATCTGTTCTCGCTACTCCCACCTGTTACCAGGGGAAGGCTCTGGCACTGCCCGCAGCCTGAGCGCTGGACAGCTGCATGTTTTTCTGGGAGCGCAGTCTGAGTTGCCACATCCATTCTGGCGACTGTGGAGAACATGGCCTTCTGCTGGGTGGGGACCATAGCTGAGCTCCTCTGAAGGGGTGTAAATGAACTAATAAATAACCACTGGGATTTGAAAGGCAGCCCTGTCCAGATTTCCCAGACCAAAGAGGCAGGCACATCAAACTACTGCACTGTAGTGCTGCCCTGAGCAGCCCTGGTCTGTGCTGCACATGCTGCATGCACTGCTCTGTGCCTGCCCAGACGTTGTGACAGCCTTTGGAGATGCTGGATTGCCTTTGCTAGCGAGTGCAGGTTAACATGGATGATACTCCATGTATTCAAGGCATCCCTGCAAGTGCAGCACCAGATTCTTATCTGTAAGTATAAAATTGTCACTGACCGTAACTTCGAATTCTTTCTTGAATAGCATTTGGTGGAAAACAATTAATGACATTTCTGACTGCTGGAAACATCACCTGTTCTGTTGGGTTCTCCTGGTGTCACTTCTCTCTCCCTTCCCACAATCCCAGGCAACTTTGTTTCTCGTCTTTATGAGGAGGAACCAATGTTGTAGGATGACAATTATCCCACCGCACTTGAGTGAAAAAGGTGATGCCTTCCTACTGGACCTGGCTGGTAAGTCAAAGCTTGGAGGGGCCGCTCCGTTGCAAAGCACTTGTCATCACAGTGGTGTCATACGCAGCTCTTTGAGATCTGTAGTTGGATACTGAATCTGAAGAGGTTATAAATTTATTTACAAATAGTACATCAAGCTTCGTGTACCCAGTTGCACTGGCACTTCAAGTCTCTTTTGAACTGAAATAAAAGGAAATGGCAGAGGCTGAGGCTTTCAAGATAATATCATTTATCTTCTGAAACACCTGCTTTTTAGATGTCAGGCAAAACAATTTCACAATAGCTAGAAAAGTTTTTGTCTGGCATCACTGTCTTTTTATTGGTCTTTAACGTAACTTGAAAATATTACACTCTATTGTGGTGTTCAATTTTCTATCAATTTTTCAGAAAGTCTGATAACACAAATGAAAAAAATGTCTGTAATTAGACATCATTCATAAAGCTGAGGGACTTTGGAGAAAGCCACACAGCAAGCTTCCTCTGCATGTAAAACTTCAAAGTGCTTCCTATATTCATGAACTACAGGCAAACTTGAATTTAGCAGGAAAAGTGCCACTAAACAATGAGAAAAAAATACTGCCTTCATGTTTGAAGGAGACATTTTTCCCTTCTGAGAGAAGCTAAAACCAAAATGTTCACATCCGCAGGACAAAGTGGCCATAGCAAGGCTGGCTGTGCAAGCACCATATTGCACCGCCAGTGTAAGCGGCTTCAATGCAGTTCTCCTTCCTGAGAATTGCTTACAGAAAAGAGGATTGCTCGCAGCTTTTTCTGGTTCAGAGGCAATTCAAAACTTCCAAGTAATCTTCAGATATCTTTCTTGGAAGTGGTATCTACTACTGCAGCACTAGCTGGCTCCTGTGAGAGAGGAACAGCAGAGGAATGACCTAGTGGTGCAGTGGGTCAGCCCACAGTTAGCCCAAGATTAGGATGGCAAGTCCCTTGACCTAGGACTCCAAATTGGGCCAAGGCTTTGTGGTTCCGAGCATCTGAATGTGCTTTGTAGCATTTTCTTTCTTTTCTGCTTGATCTCCAGTCTTTGTGCAAAAAGATTTCTTCTTTAAATCTGATAGAGTTTAAGAGTTGTCCTTGCAGTTAAAACAGCAATAAGAAAAACCTAACCAGCCAAGCCAAAAAGGATGATTTGTGAGGTTTATAAAACTTTTGTTGGAATAAAGATCATTTGAGTAATTCTTCTCTGATTCAGCCATAACTTGTGTGCAAGCAACCCCTTCTGCAGAGGAATTAGGCTGCACTCAATCCGTAGTAGATTCAGCTTTTGAGATGGCTCCACTGACCCTCTCCATCACAGTAGCATCTCTCGCTCCCTGGCCCCAGGGCACGTTGCTGCTGCCAGATGAGACTCAGCATAATTCTGCTCGGCATATGGACTGCTATGTGTCCAGGGGCTCACCAGGGATAAGCAGAGGGTTTATGAACTTTCTGTTTCCAAAAGGCCTCTTGCTCAAAAGTCATAATGAAGAAACTTGTCCTTACTGGGACAGTCTATTCCTTTTAGCTTAGGGTTGAAGCTTTAAGCTGCTTTCCTCTCCCTTCCCCTTGGAGGAAGGGGAAAAGCTTGGAGACTAGCAACAGTCTGCAGGATTTACAGGGAGACATAAAAGCAGTCTACTTTTTCTGGCTGATACTCCTGCCATCCTGGTTCAACAACTGCAATGATATTGAGGTGCATGACACTGCAGGGGGCAAAAAGTTGTGCAATTGTTGTCAGTTTTACTTTAAAACTTCTTGCCATGTTCCACTAGAAGACCTTCTGTCAATTCTATATAACTTCTGTCACTGAAGATTTAAAGAGGCAGCACATTGTGGCTCTGCCACCACCATAAAGTCACCTTTTTTCTGGGATAACATCATTTGGTGGTGGCCCCTTTCTTATGATGACATCTGCCCCTTGTTATATTTATTAGACCCTATAGAATCTTCTTCGTATAACAAATTACTTCTTCTTAATGATATATGATTTTATACAAATATTATAGTCTTTACTGAATGATATTGTCCGGGGAGGATGAGCGAAATGCATTCTTCAAATGTTGCCTAGCAGGGCATGTCTTCATTGGGGGATGTTTTTTTATTAACCTCTTACACAAATGAAAAATCTTCATTTAAATCAGACACTTTTTATTATAGTTTGAAGTTACCAACAAAATAACAAGGAACAAAGAGAGCTCTCCTTGCAAGAAAAAAGTCACGACACCCTGCCCCTGAGGATTTGCACAGCTTTGGAAGCATGCTTAATTCAAACAGGAGTGTAGAAGTACTCTTAGTTCAACCCAAGAGCAGGTCAACACTGAAAGGGATTGTTGTACTCTCTCCACACCTGGCCATGGGGTCCCACTGCCCCTTTTGCACAACTTCCACGTGGTGGGTTGGATCAACATGAGATTAAATAATTGTTCCATAATATGACTCACATTACAAAGCTCTACCCTGGGATCTCGTCATTAAATCCCCCACAAGTGGTCCTCTAAAAACCCTCCTCTTAAGGGTGCCAGAATAGTGAAAGCAGAAGGCATTTACATTTCCCCTGAAGACCCCGTCCTTCCATCAGCCCTCAGAGCAATTTGCTGACTAAATCTTTTACGTAGTTGAACAATTTATCATATGAATAAATTCATTTATGCCAAATGAAGAGGTGGACTACTGGGATGCAGTAATGCCAATACAACAAAATTGAAGCTGGGGAGGTGGGAGAAATGAACCTGTAACAATGGCAAGTGGTACCGTCTGCTCGGGTGGCAGGAGACAGCTGTGACCATGGCTGAAATATGAGAGTGTGGGGAGGTACAGAGCAGCATCTAAAAAGGGCTTTAGAATAAGCAGAGCTGAGCGAAAAACAAGCTGCTCTTTTTGAGCTGCAAAAATATGGTTGTTATAGAATGACTGAAAACTAAATTGCAAGTTTTATGTCTCATTCCAAATTTTCCAATTCAGAAGGTGTATAAGTTACATTCCTGTGCCTTGTACTTCCCACAGACATTTAAGAAATAGAAGTCTCAACTCCTGCCAAACTATCTGTCACCCCAAGCCCTTGACCTGGCAATGGATGCTTGCATGTTACAGATGCATGCAGAGCAAAGACTGAAAATATGAAAAGCTAGATCACAAGTAGTGTAAACTAGCTTTGGTCCAGTTTACACCAGCAGCTGATCTGCTCCGTAAGTGTCTCACAGCAGTAACAGTTGGAGGGATGATGGTCTGCATTCACTAAACACTGACGAGGGCTACGTAACTAGGCATGCTTTGCTCACATTTGTGGCCAAGAGATTGATTGTATTGAGCATTTTTAAAACCCTTCTTTCTTTAGCTGTTCTTCGAAGAAATCATTACATGCCACAGTCAAAGCAGCAACTAGAATAACAAATTCATTAAAATCCACTTCATTGTCTTTGTTGGAGTCCAGATCTTTCATGATCTTATCAACCAGAAGGGAGTCCTTTTGGCCCTAAAAAGAAAGAAAAGTGACTTAGCTGTGCAGATCTTGAATTCATAATTCTGACACACGCCATGCTGCAACCTACTGGTATGTCATGAACCCCAGTGCAATTAAATAAAAGACTGCATGAAATATGTACCTGGATAGTAAAATATCACTAGCCACAGCATTAAAAACAACTTTGGAGTCCCAAAAGTGCACAGCAACAGACAGTGCAGCTCTTAGAAGGAATACAGGTACTAAACAGGCACTGAAATGAATCAAACAGATTTTAGGAGCTGCTGAGCACTGATTTCTTTTGACAAGATGGTTCTATAACGTGCATTTCTCTGTACCGTCCCTTAACAAACAGCACTTAGATTTTCAACAGGCTATTCATAAGTGGTCATATTATACATCCATTCATCACATTCAGAAGATTTCTACTTAGCAAACAACGCATCCTATTCAGTGAGAGTAAGAACAGTGACTCTCATAATAATAAATCAATAGCCAAGATTAAAAGAAAATCCAATTCAAGGAAATGGATACAATGTGAAATAAATCCTGCTGGTGGTGATAGGGCCCAAAACAATTCTTACAATTAAGAGGATACAGAAAAACAACTATGAATCTGGTCATTATTCCATAAAAAGCATCCATGCTGTGCAATGCAGAACATAATAAATGTGCAAAGAGATCTTCAGATCATCAGCTTATTGCTGAAAGGATTTTCTCAGCATCTGTCTGCAGGGCACACAAGCAGCTGTACTGTGTCTGTGGCCATTGTGCACAAGCTACTGTCTTGTCTCATGAGAACTGGTTGCTGGATTTAATTCTTCAAAGGACTTATCTATGCCTTATTATCAAAAATGAACAAACAAAGGACTGATTAAAGCCTGATTCAGCATTGATTTTGCTACTGCTTCTAGGATGTCTTTGCCCTCCTGCTCAAAAGTGCAGAGGAGTAAGCAGAGCACAGGCACCCATCTCTGCCGCTGGTGGCACATGGCAGGGCACTGGGGATGGACCACCCTTGGAAAACACGCTTCTCAAACAGGACATTTGATATCAACTCCTCTGTCCGGCTCCACAAAGACAACTGTCATCTGAGAGGCTGTGGCAGGATGTGCCTTCAGAAGGAGATGCTATTTCTGAATAGCTGCTTATCCCACCCATGGAATAGTAACTCAAGAGGTTCAGGAGCTGCGTCTTACTGAAAGGAAGTCAGTGAGCTCACTGGCAAGGAGCTCCTTTAGTTCTCCTTTACTGAGCTTGTATCTGTCTCCTTCTTTGCCAGAGTAGTGATGAAAAATCCTGATCAAGGTGTCCATTGCATCCTCCAGTGGTGTGGACATAGTGGTGAGCGGGAGAGCTGTGGGCCAAAGATCCAGAGTCAGTGACACTGGACAGGAGTCAAACCAAAGGCTGGTCTCAGGGAAGGGATGGAGAGACAGCTGAAGAGAGAAATTGTTACCAGTACTGAAAAAATGGGTTTTCAGTTGACTCATCCTGTCAGCTGTGTGTGAACAAGGCTAGAGTGCTATAAAATAAAATACTGTCTTGAACTCACTAGCAATTACTTCAACAGGGTAAACGGAAAGGAAGGCCTATATTTAAGGAAGTGATCTACTGTGCATCTGTTTTGCAAAGCTACTGTAAAAAGAAATCTCTTGTTCCCATAGCTGAAAACACAGGGGAAAAAAAGGCAGACCGTCCTATGTGTTCATTCAAAGGTTTTCTCAGGAAAATGAGATCAACAAATAACAGCAGCCAAAGTGGATGCGCATTTATAGAGAAGGCTTCACACCAGTTTCTCAAGTGGTTAGAGGGAAGTCACCAGTAATAAGGATAGAAGCATCAGCATTCAATTTATTTAGTCATGTTTGTTTGGGCTGATCTTTTTTCCTGTAAATTACCTGGAATAAACAAATGTGAGCTAGGCACCCTTGGCGGTTTGCTTCATCAAGCATGCAGTAAGAAGGTACACAGGGAAGCACCACCAAGAAAAAAGATGGAAATGCAATTAGTAGCTGATTCAAAAAATAACTAAAAATATAAATCAGGTGAAAGGGAAACATTGTGTTGATTAAGCCCTAGGAGAGAGATTAAAAAGCCAGAATGAAATTCAAGTAAGGCTGGAGTCCTGAACAATATCAGCATGCAAAGGCTAAGACTCACCTGCTTTCCAGGCTAGCTGAGGTGTATGCACAAAAATACTCAGATCACAGAAGGTGATGGTCTTGTTCCTTTCAAAACTCATGCACAGCCTCTTGTTTATCAGGCTGAGAGGGTGGATTACACAAATAGAGACGTATAATTGTCACAAGGATGACGGGGCTTCTGTTTCCCTCTGCATTTGCCTACACTGTTCAATAAAAGCCACTTGCTGTAAATGGGTCACTAAAATATTCACTAGGCAGAGCAGAGAGCTGTGTGTGGAACATACAAGATACTTTTTGTCATTTGACCTTTTACAAATATGCACATCTGAGGGCCTGAAGATCAAAATTAGAAAATGCTAACAATTAGTAAGTCACTATAAAACAACTTTCCCCCATTTTCAAGAGAACTCTTCTTAATCTGTCTCTCTGCACTTCTATAGCTGAGAGTCTAAATGCGTCAGCACTGACAGCCAGTGTTCAACGATAGATACCTGGGTATCTGGGGCTAGGCTTGTAGGTGATTTGCCACAAATCCCTTGAGATGTCTACCTTTATTATCAGATGTCTTCATAGACCTAAAAAGGTGGCTTTTGCTGAATGAAATTCTTGTTGTAGTACATGCATCCTCACGAGGCAACGAGGAAACTAGTGTCAGAGGAAGGTGTGCCTGAAATTACAGTGTGCACTGATTAAGAGTCTTGGCTTAATTTTTATTAGTCTTGCACAACAACTGCAGTTCAGTATGTCTCTTTTAATAAGTGATCTTCCCCCAGGAGGGCTTTCCCTGCCCCAAACTCAGGGACTCGCTGACCCCGGGGGTGATGACCAGGGGACACAAGAAACAGCAGCTTCACCATGTAGGTAAGTAGGGCCTGCTTACCACCCAAAATACCAAATAACCACAGGTTTCATGACAGCCACATGAAACAGAGAAGTTCTTGCTTTGGATTTGCTTCCCCTCACTAAAGCCTTCCACCTGCTGCACACACATGTCCAGCGAGCATAACTGTGCAGATAAACAGCAAGAGGGCACACGGCTGCAGATCTTTTATTCCAGCCAAGGGGAAAGGGAATGAGATGGGCATTGTTTTTAGCTCCAAAAGCCTCCAGGCACTCATAATTTTGAGTGCCACAGTAGATCTCAGCCTACACCTCTGCCTGCCTCCTTTGCCTCCAGACATGATGTTTTTTCTGTCTGCGTCATTGTGAGAAGTCTCAAGAACCTGAGGGGTCTTGGCTGTGCCTCTGCGGGGGGAACACATAAAAATGCTGGATTCCAGTGGTATGGGAGGCAACTGTGTGAAAAGTGTTGTTTCTGAAACAGTAAGAAGGCTCTTCTGGCTAAAGGTCCCTGTGGACATGCACAATACTGCGTGCCGGGTGTACGCCTTTGCCTCCCATCACTGCGGTCGTGAGTGCTCAGTAGGGATGGGGGAAGCCAATGCTCTGGTAAATTTTAGAAAAAGTCCAGGTGGAAACCAGCCTGGAAATGTTGATATGCAACAAGAGGAACCTAATCCTTCCTGGCATCAGAGGAGAGTTGGGGAGGAATGTTGCTCTCCATACCTCTTCTGTATTTGGCAATAGCTTATGGGTGCCTGGTTTTGTACAGAGTCCCTGCGCTCCAGCAAGCACAGGGATCTAGCTGGACCATATGCAGCATGTGAGAGAAGAACATGGGTTATATCAGCTGCAGCACAGCTCTCCAAGTCAGATCCTGGGCATTCTCTGTGTCTTTGCAGATGCTAAGAAAAAGCATGGAGTCTCTTATGTAGCTACAGCCATGTAGGGCTATGTCTTGCCTGTGATTCACTAATGCTTATAACTATTGCTTAAAAATATTAACCAGATAAACATCAAAATACTGGGTTTTTTTTGCCATTTATTCAATAACTTTTTCAGCCACAACCACAAAAACCCCACAGCTGAGTCAGTACATCCTTCTGTATAAAATCCTTCTGTTTCTCTATATATTACATTGGTACTCTGGCTGACGAATATTGCAAATTAATTATCAAAGCAGAGTCTACAGGAGGTATAACTTCCAGAAGCAGGCTTAAACTTTCAGAGCTGCCATCCTCAGGACAAAAGAAAGAAAGGTAGGTTTCCTTTATCATCTCCAGGACATCAGCTCAATAATTTATATAGTGATATAATCTGTGCAGTCTCTTTCAACAGGTACTTTCACTCCAGCTAATTGTGTAAGAAACTCTCTATTCCATGCTAGTGGATTACGTGTACACAGGGAACGGCTGCACTGAACTTCTTTGTTAAGAGGTCCATCCAATTTGCTCCTTGGCTAGTGAAATCCTGCCAACGGCTCCAGTGACAGCAGAGATCTCCTAACTCCCGTGAGAGCAGGCTCCAAAAGTGACTCAAAATTCATGATTATCCATCAACTGTTTTTAATCCTACATCCAAAACTCCAGCACAATCTGGTTTTGTATGATATCCAATAGGCACTGAAGATAACTAAAGTCAACATTGCCTGTGAGCACTTCTGTGTAAGGGCAAGACTTGAGTCCATGTGAGCAATCACCATTTTGCCTTCAATCCTCCCCTGCACTCTGGTTTCCACCAGCCTAAATACAGGAGCAGCACCAGACATGTGATTGACAGAGGGAGTGGGATTGCAGCATGACTGTAGACATGGTGAAGATTAGTGCCTTCCTCATTCATGACCAAACTTTGTCCATCACAACCTGCCAGATCATGGCAGTGTTGGTGGGCAGGCACCACTGGAGGTGCCTAGTGCCACTTCCTGCTCAAAGCAGGATATGACCACCAATGCCAGACCAGATCATCCATGGCTTTGTCTAGTTAAATCTTGAAAACTTCCAAGGATGGAGATTTCACAAGTTCTTGGGGAATCTGCTCTAGTGCTGCACTACCTCCCTGAAGAAGATGGTTACCCTAATATCCAGTCTGAGCATCCCAAGCTGCAATCGTGGCCATTGGCCCTTTTTGCACCACCGACCCCTACCGCAAAGAGGCTGACTTTGTTGACTTTATAAATTCCCTTCATACAGTCTTCACTCCTCACTCAAACTCCAAAATAAACTTGAAAGCAGTCTGTCCCCTGACTCCCCCAATCTAGTTCCATGCTTTAGTGTCCCCTTCACATTATGTGCTTGTCCCTTGCAGACTGCTCCAGCTGTGCCCTTCTAATGAATCTCCAGCATGAAAGTGCACACTGCGAAATCAATGGCTATCAGAAGGGCAGATTTTTCACCTGGCATGGCACAAATAATCTATAGAGCCAAATTCTGCCATCTTTGCTCAAGCAGTAATAGATGCCAGACTTACAGAATGAGTCAGTCATCTGATTTCACCAGAGGCTGCTGAGGGACGAAGAGTTTGTTTCTTGCTCTGTAAACCTGAGAAAGAACCGAACCAACTATGACTATTTCCTTTAATTTTAGTTGGGGTAACGTAGAGGTACACCTAGCTGGGAGGCTCTATGGGGCTGCTCCTCCGCTCCTATATGGAGATGGGCACTCAGACCACAGGCAAAAAATCTTATCGCTGCTCTCTGCTCCTCAAAATACTGAGCAGAGTTCTGCCCTGTGTGAAAGTAGCCAGCCCTTGACATAGGTCAGCAGTCTTCTTCGTCCACAGCTGGGAAGGAGAATCTTTGGCTTCTTCACCAGGATTTTTCCTCGGTCTCTTCCTGAGACAACAAAACACTGGCTGCCTTTAATCCAGAGCAGCCTATAAAGCGACAGTCTAAGCCACAGTAAAATACTGCTCAGCTGAAGCAGGAGGATCTCATACTTAGGGCATCTGTTTTTCAACATTTGCCAGAACGCATGTAGGGAATATTTTCTCACAAATAATTATTGCGCTAGGAAAGGCAAGTCAGCCTCCCGCCCACATCCTGTCGTTGTTTATTTTTCTCAAACTCACACTGTTCTTGGGATGCACATGTTTTGAATCAATGTTGTACCCTCAAAGTGGCAAAAGGTGTGATGGGAAGCAACAGGGAACACTGCAAGGGTCAGAAGGACAAATATACTATCCACTAAAAAGCTTACATTAGATTAGAGCCTAGATTAGACTGAAGATCTTATTAATATAGACTAAAGAGCTTATAAGAGACTTACATTTGAACCAGTAGTTCTTCTGAAATTATAATGACCATGTTTACTTTTTTAGGATTGTTAGCACTTTCATTTGTGTTTTGTTTCTATATCTGGGTGGTTGGTTGATTTACACCTTTACATCAGGCACGTCTCCCTTCCCCACGGGTTCTGGTTCTAACTGCTGTGATCCCACAGGCAGCAGAATAGCGAAGAGCTATTAAAGCTCTTGCTAATAGCTTTTACCACCTAAATCAGGTGGCTTACTCTGTAGGCATATTTTGTAATGGGCTACACTTCAAGAGCTGCCCAACTGAAATGTATCCCGATCTCATTCTCTGCCGAGTCCTGTTTTGGACAAGATTGTACACTTCTTTTCCAAACATGTAAATCACTGTTTCATTGAAATGTCCAGATCATTGAACTCAGCTTGTTCCCATAGTGATTATTTCTCTTGCAATAGTCATTTAGGACAGAAATTGGAGCATTGTCTGTAGTTGAGGTATTGACTTGGATTACCACCTCTGGCTCCTTTCTCCTCCTCCCAGAAAATCGGCTACCATTTCTTCCCTCTGTGAGCAACTACCTGTTACTAGCCGGTGAAGGCAACATTGCATTGTCTAGGAATGTATTGTTATCTGGAAAATAGCCTAGAAAGCCTTCATTAACCCTAAACCGGAGTTTTGAAGTGATATTCTGGCTATACAATTCTTTCTTCCTCATAAGTCTCTGAAGCAGAAGTATCTGTCCAGCTGTGTATCAGTCAAGCCGTTTATTACTTTAATGTAGTCTATCTACACCAAGGAAGAATACCAAAATAGTGTAAAATACCCCGGTGTAGACACAGAGTCGGAGCCAGCTCTGTCTTAGGTAGTGGCAGGGGAGTCTGTTACAGAGCAGCTCTCCTGCCCCATAACCAGAGAACATGCACCCACAGCCAGCTGGCTTTGGTATCTCACATTACAGCTAGTATTTGGCAATACATCATCTTCTGAACAAAGCCAAGACTGCAATTCCCTTTGTGTTAAATCCACTGATCAATAAGGCAAATCCACCCTTCTGAGACACGTTGGTTCTGACTTATGTTTCTTCCTAATTTGAATTCGTTATCAATGTGCAGCAGCTTTCATTTCAATTCACTTCAACGTCCAGTTCCTCCCACAAGGTTTTTGCAGCTAGGTTCAGGTTATGCTTCATAACTATTGGGACCTCTCCTTGCAGGGAGTGATCCTGTGTCACAGGACAGTGGCCAAGTCACCTACCAGGATGCAGCAGTAGGGAAACCTTCCACAGGTTTTCCCTGGTCTTGGGTGGGCTGTTGAGTGACTCCTACCTCAGTTCCTCCATCCTGCTCTCCAACTATCCACACAGCAGCTATTACTCTGGGAATGGGTTTCCTAGGGCTGGTGTGATTAGCTCTCTGGTAGCAAGGAGCACCTCCAAGCAGCAAAGTCCCCTGGCCCATACAGCTACATGCTTGTACATGCGCTTGGCCATGCCATGATGCATGGGTGGCCACCAAGGCTCCAGATGCAGAGATCACTTCATCTTTTCCATCCTCTCTGCTCTGTTTGTGAGCCGTGCTCAAGGCGGCTCATCTTGAGACAACTGGCAAATAAAATCACCTTCCTTATCACCAGTGCTGAAATAAATACCTACCAAAAGATGCAATGGAAAAAAAAAAAACCACTCCAGACCGACTTGATTCAATATTCCTGGGCACTGTGGATGTTAAATCAATATAGAAAAATGAGTCAAATTAAGTTTTCTCTTCGTTTGTGTGTATACAAAAAAATGAGGAAAACTTCTTTTGGTCTGGGTCTGCTTTGCTGAAGAACTGCTGCTTCCATATCTCATGCTGGGAACGTCTACCAAATCTGCAGCGCCCAAGGGAGACAGACCCCCACCTGACTGCTCCAGGACACATGTAGATGTTTCATCACTGCACTACTACAGCAAGATCCGCATAAGGGTCTGCATTATCAACAACAACCCAAAGACAAGTAATGTCATTAAAAACTACAGAGAAAAGAAATACCCATTGCCTACAGCTTTTTACCTAGAGCTGTTAAACTCTGCAGAGAATTTAAGTGCTTAACACAGGTCAGTGTTAAAACAATGGGATTTGGGCATACGCTTTGCTGAATTCAGGCTGTATGTTCCACTAATGGTCCTTAATAACGCATCCCAAACTTACCACCGCTGTAGGAAAAATAAAGTTCAGAAGCACTTAAGGCCAATGCCACTGCTTGGAGGGTAAATGGAAGAAAAGACCAGAGTAATGTAACCTCCTCCACAGCTGTTATAGGAGCAATCTGCAATAGCCATGAATCCTTGTCCAAATACAAGGGAATCAAGAAGCCTGAAGAGGGCATTAACAACCAGTAGATGGTCAGAGTATAGAAGGAGTGCTTAAAGAAGGTAAGGCCACAGCAGAAAACCTAAATAAATATTTTGCATGTATTTTCACTATGGTGGAGCTTGAGGAGGTTGCCACAGGAGGGAGAATGGGACATGCTGAAGGATCTGGCTCAGACTGAACTGTAGGTAGAAGATGTTGTCGGGCCTCAAAACAAGCTGTAACAAGCCAGGACTGGATGGTATCCACCCCAGAGCTCTAGAGGAACTTGAGATGGATGAACAATGGGAGCCACTGGCTGAAAACTGCCTCACGACCAGAGCACAGAAACCTGGCAGGTACCATGCCAAGTGGAGAGGTGCCAGGCAGTGTCCAGAGAGCTGCTGAACATTAAGTCTGCTGTCCAAACTGGGTAAAGAGATAGAGAGCAGCCTGAAAACCAGAAGGGTGGGAACATGACTAAATACAGTACACTGGTGAAAAGCAAAAAGCAGTCATAACACAAATCTACAGGCGTTCCCTGAAGGACTCCATGATGAGTGATGTCTCTGATTACTGTCTACCTTGTCCCCAGAAAGCATTCCTTACTCTTAAAGAAATTAGGCTGCCATGGGATGCAAGGAAAAAATTCACACAGTGAATGGCTAACTGAAAGATAGGAAATAAAGAATAAATTACTGGGTTTTACAAGTGAACTGACACCATCAATAGGGTCCTACAGGAATCTCTTCTGGGGCCAGTGCTATTCAACATATTCATCAGTGACCTGGGAAAGACATGAATAATGAAGGAATAAAGATTTTTTGTTGATATGAAGCTATACAGAGAGGGGAAGTTAAAGTTCAGCTGTGAAGAATGCAGAAGGACCTCATGGAACTGAGTGATATAGTATCAGATAAATTCAGCATAGATAAACACAAAGTGACGTGGAGAAAATCAGGTTTTTGTACACAGCTATAAGCTTTGAGTTGACTATTAGGATTCATGAATGAGATCTTGGGGTTACTGCAAGTGAAAATGTTGGTCCAGTGAGAATCCGAAAACAAACAGGATTAGGAAAGAAATAGAAAACAGAAAAACAGAATTGTTTTTATGCCACTAAGTAAGTCCAAGGGAAGCCCACTTCTTCAATATCATGGTGATCCTCCTACCTTCATCTTACAAACAGTATGGCAGCATAAGAAAAGATAAGGATAAGCGCAGCAAAGAAACAGCTTCTGCATTAGAAACAGCTAAATACTGGGGATATGAAAGAAGTTCGTACATTTGAGAGTGGCATTGAGAAGGTGAGTAAGAAGTGATTATTCACGGTCTTTTCCAGTACAAAAATAAGGAGAAAAGAAAAACAACCCCAACCCTAGTTCAAAACAAGCAGAAGAATGTTTTTAAGCTGCTAAACTGCTTGCTGTGACAAATTCCTAGGAAATACTTGTTGAGAGATACAAAAGCTTGTGTCATCAAGACATATCCAAAATATAAATCATGGGAGACTGGGTCAGTATTCTGGGGAAGTACCAGCCTTGCTCGACTCTGGTCCTCTTTCCTACATACCTGCATCAGCCACTGTTCCCAGCAGATTACTAGGCAAGAACTGGCTTTTGCCTGACATGAAAAGATAGTTATATTCTTGTATTATCTGGGGGAAAAAAAAAATCTCCCAACAATAATGTGGGACCAGCACTAGTTCTGACAAAGAGTCTCTGCTTTCCTAGAGGACTGTGTGGTTTAAATGGCTGTCCCAGTAATACTGGAATAGGGAGAAAATTTATTAAAAAGTTCAAGGTAGACAAAACATTGATTTCCAGGACAAGGTTATAGGAAAGCAGAACTCTGAAAGCAGAAAGTGCTTGCAATCCTCCCTGGATGTTCTCATAGTTATTTTAGGTGCAGTTGCTCTGAGGGATCTGTTCTAGAAAAGTGTGGTTTTGATGGTACTAGGAATAGATCTGGAGCAACACTACAGGAGAAATGCCTGTCTCAGCAGGAGCCAGCCCAAGTGTTAAAAGCTGATGTAAATTAAGAGCCAGAGGCAGACATTGTTAAGGTACAATTGGAATTAGGTGGTTGTTCCAAGTTTAAAGAACACCATAAATGACCCAGAGACATGCTGCACGCATGTGCAAACCAAGAACAGCTGAGATGGTGGGAGGAACAGAGAAAGCCAACAGGCATAATTTCCTCTAACACCTTAGAGTTTACTGAAAATTTGGGGCTGCATATTTTCTCTCCATTTGGAGGAGAAACTGAGAATACACTGCACTGTGCAGATATACTCAAGTGCATCAGCAAGATACACCACCCTGCTGTGGTGCCTCCATCCCTCATCTTTGCAGGGCAGTAGCAGGAGCTCCAGGCTCCACCAGCCCGGGCAGGTACCTCATCCAAGCCACCAGCCAGAGGTGAGGTTCCTTCGTGTCAAACACGTGATGGCCCCATGGGCTTCATGTTGGTCTCCTGGCTCACACTCTGGTCACACATTCTCCTGTCTTGTACCATAGTCCTGTGTCACCGGGCATGTCAGATGCTGAGAGGCTAGATGTAAGCCCAGCATGGTGACAGAGAAGACACTTGCACCTGTGTGTCCCTGGATACAGCTCAAACAATGACAAAACCCATTCTCCAGATTTTGCCAGCGCTTGCTGTGGAGTGTTGTTCTGAGCCCTTTGTTTCACTTCTCCTTGTTGCTTTTATCCTTGCTCATGCAGCTTTCAGCCACTGCGTTTGCAGGAAGGGACTCCCTCAGCTCCAGTAGACCTCACCGGGTCTCACTCTGCAGCATGAGGTTCTTTTACAAGGTTGTGCATCATTGCCCACGATCTTGCTATGGGAAGCCTGTTTCTTGTGGCTGATCAACTACCTCACTTTCAAGTCCACTATACTAGATGCACAGATGTAGTCTGAATGGAACTGGTTTCATGAAGCACCTCTAGTATGTAAAAATAAAGACATTAGAGAGATGTTTGTCCTGGTTTTGACTAAAACAGGACCAATTCTCCTTTCAGTAGATTTTCCTTCAGTTAAGTTTCTTCTAAGTAACTGCACTCTCTGAAGTTGACTACATGTTTTTCAGGCAGTGCCTGCTTTTAGAATTGATAATGCTTGATGTTTATAGTTGTTACCAAGGTAACTGTGGGATTGGTATGCAGAAGGGCCCACGCTTATACTTATCCCTGTGGGAACCAAGGTCACTGTGGGTTCTGTTATGGTCCACAAGTGAAAAGGTGTAAAAGGGTCACACCTGCGGGAAAGTGCATATGGGACAGGTGACCAAAAACCTGGTCAACAAAGTATTCCACCCCATACATGTCATACTCAGTATAGAGCTAAGGGATCACAGGGGTCAGCCCTTCTTCTTTCATGGCCGGCATTGCTTTAGGACTCTGCTTATTCTCCTACTGCTGATCCCAATCTGGGTATTCCTGAATCCAGTTCCTGTCTGCTGCTTAGTCGAGTCCGGGACATCCTGGCGCCCACCCTGCTGCATCAGTGGTTGGAGCCACGGCAGCATGCAATTCTGTGATCATTATTGGGAAGCTCAGTATTGGTTTTG
>NW_009624768.1:137504-141085 GCF_000690535.1 Cariama cristata | reverse complement strand
CTCCTCGGCAGGGGAAGAGTTAAAATCTTTTTCTTACTATTATTATTTTTTTTCCCCCTCCCCTTGTAGTTGAAAGCAGCTTGTCCTCCGTTAGAGCACCGTGTTTATTCGCGCGGGCAAGGTCCGAAGAGCGCCCGTTCGTGCCGGGCGAGCGCACCGCCGCTTTGCGAAGCGATGCCTCCACCGGCTCCGTCTGGTGCTGTCAGCAGCTCCGCTTTCGCGCTTTTCTTTTTTCTTTTATCCCCCCCTTCCTCTGCTGCACACGATTATATTGCTCTCTCCGCCGGATTCACCCCCTTTTTGCGCTCCCCGATTTCGGAGCCCCCTTCCCCGCACAGCGGGGGCATCTCCCCCCCCGGCTTCGCTCTCTCCCCTTCACGGCAGAAGCCCCGGTACCCGAGATCCAATTTCACAACAAACCCCATCTCAATGTCACCTACACCGAGAAGGTGGCTTATTGGGGCAAAATGCGAGGCATTTTAAACCCATTAGGCATCTCCCAGATGCAAATCCAATGGTGGGAAGAGAAAGGCTCTATTAAGACCCGAGGGCTGACAATTAGATTATAGTCCAATTGCCAGTGGATAATGTGCTAAAAGCTTTCCCACTCAGTGTAACTCCGCACTGAAAATTATTCACACTTTGCAGGCTGCTGCACTCCTGAACGGGAGATGTCTTTGTCCACGGAGAGGGCGAAGCTCAACGGACAGAGGGATGGAGAGGCAGGAGGATCATTAAACACCTCCATCCTGATCCAAAGCCTTACAGCAAATCTGCTTCTGGTGCTACAAACGTGCCAGTACAGGCGCATCCACAGGCGTATAAACACCTGGCCAAAGTGCCATACTGTACATACGCACATCGGCATGTCAGCTGGATACGATTAGACTTTAATGCCCCTTCCATGTGCAGAAAATAGACTGTATTTTCCATATAAACCTACAGTTTACGCTTAATGGAAGCGGTGACATTTTTATTTAAAAAAAAAATAATATCTGAGTTTGGGCACTCCGCAGATGATTATTTTCTTTTTCCCCCCAGTTTAAAACAGTCGCTAAAAGCTGACAAAATTTTCACTGAGGCTTTTGTACTCCTAACACTCTGCAGCTACGATTTGAAGCACCACCAAAGCAGTGCAAGACCCCGGCTGTCATCATTTAATTCAAATATCACAAAAATCTCTTTAGGTTTTAAGATTAGCCACTCAGAAAGCTGCAATAAGCACACAAAATGTTATTTTTCTGGCCTGAACTTCTTAGCACCCCAACTATCCACGAAAGTCGTTATCCAAGGCAATTACTTCTCCCCATGGCAGGCAGCACGTTTCGGCTCTCCGGGCTGGTTTCCCCAAGTGCAGGCTGCGAACAGGCAGGGGATGAGGTCTGCTGGATCCCACCCCAGTGGGTGAGCAGGGGGGGTCTGCCCTGGACCGGAGAGGGGGGGTCCAAGGCAAGTTTGGGCTCCCCATGGTGAGATGGGGTAAGGAGAGGCAGCAGGGCCTTCCTGCCTCCACGTAGTAAGGGCTCACTGCCCCCTTTCACATCACATGTACCAGAAGTTATGAGCTTTTCTTTTTTTTTAAAGTTTTTTTTAAAAAGAAAAGTTGAATTAACACACCAGTTTGTCTTGCTCAGCTTTCCCAACATCATATAACTGGAAAGCAAAGGAAAAGAAGTCATCCCCACCAGCACCCAGAACAGCCAAGACCTAGGCAATGCACCGAGCGCCTGCGGTGGCCGAGCACCCGCTTTGGATTTCGGGGTTTAAAACAATAGTCGGTGGTGTTACAAAAAGCCACACGATCTTTAACACTCTGTTTTTATACCTCGTTTCGTGCTCAATTTCAAACCAAGGTCCTTAAGAGCCCTTCCACCTGTTTGGCAGAGTTAGAGGAAATACGCGTTGAATTAACTGGCAGAGCTAAGCAGAAAGGCTGGCATGTCGGAGGGATGGATAGGTTCATCCACAGGTCTTTAAAAAAAAAAAAAAGTATCAGAGAATACAAAATTTCCTATTTACAGTCCGGCTACTTTGTCGGAGGGGATGGCGTTTCAATGCTTGCAGAATGACCTGTTTGCATGCTTTCTTTACACAAAAAGCGTTTTGAATTTCTTTACTCACAAAGCATTTCAGCACGCTCTTCAAAATCTTATAAATCATAAAACATCACTTGCTTACTTAGCGGGTGGGAATATTATTCAACCTGAAGAATACGTGTGTGTAGGTACACATATACACACACATCTGCAGTACCATACATTTAAACTTGCCCAGCGGTGCTTTTCTTAGTTGCCTTCCATGAATCAACACAAGCAACCCGCAATCTGCCACAGCGCAGGATTTACTGTAAGCTGAAACCACGGCTTTGGACCAAAATTTTAGTGGAAAACAAGACTTCTGTATTTCAGTGCTCATTTTCAAGATGTAAAAATGTATGGCAGCGAGGCAGGAGCTGTTTGCCAGAGCATCTGAAAAAATCTCTTCTAGTTCATGACTTTTGAAGTCTCGCTGAAGTTGTTATGTCCCGACAGGCGTAGGTACGTCTGTCCGTTTGTCGGTCCTAGGGACAGGACCGAGCTCGCTCGTGACTTTCAACTTGACGTTGGAAGTCAAGACGCCGTTCCTGGCAGACTGCGCGGTTGCGATGGCTCCCTCCTCTTTGATCCTGCCGAAATTTGGGGCTTGCAGTTCCCCGGAGAGCTGTCCCTGCCATTGTTTCTTGGTCGAAGCAAATCTCTGGCTACCGAGTGATGTGATTGTGCAGTGGGACTGCTTGGAAAATGTACTCGAGCTCCTAAACCAATATTAATCGCTTTTTTTCTCTTTTTTGTATCTGTGACATATTTTAAGTGAAGCCGATTAATTTTCTTTCAGGCTTTCTTGACTTTTTCCATAATCCATATATTTAATTTTTAAAAAATTATTTATTAAATCAGCACTTTTGAGCTTTATTAAGGAATTGGAATTTAAATAGTTTAAAATTTAAATAGTTGAAAAATGTTTGAGATTTGCATATTTAAAAGATATTCATAAACAATACATTGCCCATTAAAAGCATTTAGAACAAATTCAGCTAAATACAAAACTCTCAAGCAGCTTCTTTTGGTTTAAAAAAAATAACCAGGCTTTACACAGCACTCAATCTTCAGAGGATCACGTGCACATTATGAGAAAGGGCGATTTTTTCCCTCGACTTTTGCAGGCCTTGGATTGGCAGGAGAATTTCGGAGTTGCCCGTAATGGCGATATGAAAATAGGAATAGCGGGAAGTGTGGGGAAGGATAGAAACCTCAAGAACTAAGAAAAAACATTTTCTGGCAAGTGCTAAAACTTTTTTTTTTCTTCTTTTAAATAGAAGAGTCTCTAGTTTTGAGTCTCTGGTTTGAGATGTCCTGGGTGTTACTTACTTCATCTAGATTTATAGTTCCTTGACACTTCTTTTGTTGTGCCCAAAGTTTTGTCCCAAAATATCCAACGCTAAGAACCTAAAATTAGAGGCTGCCTTTGAAACTGCTGACCTCTGCATATTTTCCCTCTGTGAACATACAGCAGTAGGAATACGCCCAAAGACAACGAGTTTT
>NW_009624768.1:115107-137438 GCF_000690535.1 Cariama cristata | reverse complement strand
GAGCGGATGCTTTTCCATTTTTGCTCAGTGATGCATCTACATTTTGCATCCCGCATCTCTCCTGGTAGACAGAAAGGAAAATGATAGTTTTTAAAAAAAAAAAAAATGAAAAGGAAAAAAAAAAGTTAGAAAACACAGAGATATAAGGTGAATGTAGAAAAAAGAAGATTTCGTTTCTGGCTTAGCGAGCTCGGAAAGTGGGAAGAAGCGCCGTGATTTACCACTCTCCCAGATCATAGAGAGCAGCTTGTCACGAAGCGTGTTCTCCGCTCGGGAGCAAGGCTGCTGTCACCAAGAACGGCCCGAGCAGCCTCTGCTGTCCGAAACCTCACAGCCGCCATCGCAGAACACCTGCGCGCGCGGATCGGGCCGCCCTGCCAGACCCATCAGGCACCGCAGACGGGGCTGCCAGATATTTCTGGCTTATTTCCACGTTGTAAGGACGGAGGGAGAAGCATTCCCACACCGTGGCGTGGTGAAAGGCATCGCTTTTGCTTATTTGAACAGTATGGGGAACAGCATTGGGGGTGTTCTGGCATGGAAAGGATTTTTTTTCTTTTTTTTTTTTTAAGCCTGCCATTTCAGAAGTATTCAGGATTAGGACTTAGAAAACATATTTCAGTACTCATAACATACCGCTGATTTATCTGGCAACAGCTAAGCTTGCAGAGGGAAACTAGGCTTATTTGAAAGAACGTGGTCATAAATAACATTGGGAGAAAGCAATTCACAAGTTTGTGTAATTCCCAGCGTATGCGTTGCTGGAAGGCTGGCACCGAAAGGGTTTTCATTTCAGCGGCGTGAAGACAACCGTCCGAGCTAAGCGCTTCCCGCCCTGACCGCGCGGGTTTGCAGAAGCAGCCGGCTTGCTTCCATCAGTTATATCAAAGTGAGGAAACCAATCAACCTGGAATTTGCACCGTAAAACCTGGCTAAAAGCCAAGTAGGTTGCCAGCGGCTCGCAAGCAATCGGAGGTGAAAACCTGGCCCCTTCAAAGTCAACAGTTCATTTAGCGTGGGTCGTGGAAGGAATTGAACCAATACTTCAGTTCAAACCTTACCAAGCCTTTCAGGGATTTTTAGGCTGGTTTTAGAGCTTAACTTGTTGACTGCGGTATGGTATTCATGGTCAATCTTAAATCTTTCAGCAATAACGATTGTGGTAATGAAAATACAAATCAATTAGGCTTCTGGGTGACATAGAAATTAGCATTTCCCTATGACAGACATGAGATTACAACAGTTTATATTTCATATAAATGAATGTGTAGTTTTTGCTAATGATGAACATTGATAATCTTGTAGTGCTCGAATTTGTTAGTTGAAAAGACGGCTAAACGAGAGTAAATAAGGCGTGAGGCTCAAGCTTTCCTGCAGGATACAAAGTTGGGCTGGGTTTTTGGAGATACAGGAAAGGTTTATAAAATTTGACAAAATTTTGACTGCTGTTACTGTGAAATGTAAATGAAGCAAAAAAAAGGATGGCTTAAGCATGGCTAAACGTTTACAACCGTAATGACAGCTTTGTACCTCAGGTGATGCCTCCACCCTGCCTTGGCAGTGCCGCGTTTGCTCTCCATCAGTACAAGACGGCAACTAGAACATGAGACCGGCATTTACTAGTCTTAGTCTCTAGCCCAGAATTGCAACTGCTCTTCGTTCCTGTTTTGCTTTGCCCAAAACCACGCGGCATGATAGCAGCCTGCTGTATGAGAGGCTTTGGAGTCCGCTGATTAAAAGCGGCACATAGAGAGCTGGTATTAGGAGTGCTTATAAAACAGGACGTTTGGAAGACAGCTTGATTTGTAGCCTCTGTCTGAGCTTTCACAAAGGAGAAGACACAAAGGAGTCTGTTCTTAAAGCTGGCATTGCTACTCGCTGACAGCCGATGACACTATCGTGTTCAATTAGGTCAGATTTCAGAGAGCTTTTTAAATATTTTTGTTATCAAAGCAACCAATATTTGAACCCTTTCTTCCCTAAGTTCAGTTTCAAAGGGTTGCAAGCCTTTTGCGCTGACGTGTTCCTAGGGATTGGGAAGAGCACTTCTACGTTTAATGTGCACTCATGTTTTCAGCAAAAGAAAGGCTGTATGAAATCTGTCGCTTAATATTTGCGACCTGCATGGCATCCTTTTCTTCAGTTTGACAGGAGAGATTATGCCCACAAATAAACATTCCCAATAGTATATTTGGGCTCTTACCACTTGGCATCTGTCAAACAACTTGCCATCAGCTTTCTAAAATTGACAGTTTCAGTAGATTTCTGCTAAATGTTGAAAAATAGTTCCACTGACCTCTTCTCTATTGAAGATTCAGACACCAGCTGAGGCAGCTGTCCAGTTTGCAGTATGATATAGGAGAAGAGGAATTAACCCAACAGCAATTGAATTTGGAAATGTCTTTAGAGAAGCCACCGACTGCTGCAGGGAAGGGAGTATTACTTAGTTCTGCTGTCACTAAAATGGATGACACGTTCTAATCTGCGGTGACTGATCCCTCTCTAATGTGTGACCTGAGCACTGAAGACTGAATGGGTACGGGCTACAGTCACAAGCACAACACAACTGTCACCATTATTTTGCTGATCATCTCCACTAAAACCCGAATATATATAGTTTTGAATAACATGTTAACCTTGATATTTCTTATCTGTCTCTAGACTGTGCTTTTTTGCCTGAAAATTTGTGTCTGTTGTGCTTTCAGTGGTGGTGAGGGTGGAATTAGAGGAGCAGCATGACTTTGTCCCACCAACAGCAGTGTAGGTGGTGGTGATGGGGGCTGGAGAAGGTGACCTGGCATGGAGAAAGGGATTTCTAATGTATCCCCATCGCTTACCCTGTTTTCCTTCTGCTGACTCAAGTGTGGGTTCTTAAAGCTGCATCACGCTGAAGGCTGGCGAACCAACGGTCGTGGGAAGCGAGAGGGCTTTCACAGAAAATCGAGAATGAAAAAGAACCAAATTTTGAGTGCGTCTGAAGCGCATAAGCAAGAACTGTGTGGGCTACAGGGGTAGAGAAGGGAGGCTGTACATGCAGAGAAAGGAAGGAAGAGTTAGCCCTTTTGAAAGCCATCTTTTCTCTCTCCTCTCTTTTTATAAACAAAAGAATTTTCAGTTTATTCAAGCGCTGCCTAGGTCTACCTGAATGCTATCTTATGGCCAACACTGGCAGCCTACAGTCCTTGACATCTGTAACTCACTTTGGTTCTCATTTTACTTTCCCATTTTTTTTTAAAGAAAAGCAATTTTTGCTGTGAAATGCCAGCTCTCTCTCAGCAGAGCACGTAAGCTTCGAGGTAAAGCTGAAACATCGTCACATTCAGCCCCGGACCCGGAGGAGTTAATAAACAGTGATCATTCTGCAATGTTCTTCCCGCGGCATCTCACGCTTTAGATTCTTAAGCCGCTGTTTCACTGGAGCTTTGCTAACACCCAGACTTTCTGCTGAATTTAGCTCGGCTATCCGCAGGAAATATGCCATACATGATCTAGCAAAGACGGGGTCATTTCAGCAGTTAACCATATTCCTGAACCGAGTTCTTGGTGTCTTAAAATAACCTCTCCTCAGAGCCATAAATCAAGGGGGAAGGATTGCAACAAACTCTTTTGCAGCCGAATTAAGCATGAATTACACTAGTAGGCTGTCCGTAACCCGGTCACGTTTTCTTCGTTGACTCCTATGACCGACACCAGAAGCTGCGGTTCCTCACCAGGCTCTTTACCGAGGTCCTTGCAACATGCCCATCGCTTTTGTCCCCGAGCCTCCATTTATTAACAGGTAGTAGGGACATGAAACCTCGTTATCATCATCTGTCTCCAGTAAAGAGGCAGGCCTGACCAAAGCACTGGTTCTTTGAATCTCCCCAGGGGGGAAGGGAGGGACATGAGAGATGTAACAGAGCTGATGAAACTGGAGGACACTGATGCAGGCTTTTCCTGTGAAAGGAAAGACTTCATAGCCGGCTCTGCATATGGAACCCAGATTGTACAAAAGCTGGGTTCCCTTCTGAAGAAGGCAGACAGAAACCAGATTTGGTCTCTGTTCAGCAGACTTTACATCAACGTGCCACGCTGATACCAAATAGCTTTAGACGTGCCTAGGTGTGGTCCTGTTCGAAGGCTTATGGTGAAGCTCCTAACAAGCTTGTTTAGTCGTCCAAGTGCCAGGGACTGGGAGAGGTTTAAACTATTACATATGAGATAGTAGCACATGCAACACAGCGAAAGTTAATTTTACCCCCTCTGGAATCATTTGAATTCACTCAATTTCTTTCTTTTTTTTGAACAGAAGCTTGTAACAAATGAAACAATCACATAAACCTGTGTAATCAAAGCAAAGAAGAGCACGCCAGATCTCACAAAACTCTTTGTGTTGGGAAACCAGACCCACTTCCCAGGCTCGCGGAACAAGTCTACTAATACATCTACCCCATGCTGGGTTTACTGAGGCCCTGGCTGCTCCTCTAGGATGCAACGGAGCAGGCACTATGTGCAAATTTAGGTACAACTTCTCAGGAGCAGGTGTTCAATGGGACATGAAGAAATGCTTTGCATAAAGTAGCAGAGTCCGTGAAGGGTGGTCACCCATTAATTTATGTCTTGCGATAAAGTTTGCTATGATGATAATTATCTAGTGAGAAAGAGAACCAAGTCGTGCTGTCATTCTTCCATCAATGGAGGTATAAAGAGAATCTCTGCCTCCTATGTTAGTCTGCCTATGTTCATGAAACGAGTATACATTTAATATCACTGACATCCTGTCCTTATTTTCAAATTAAATTGAAATCAGCCAAGTGGTTCAGAAGTTTTGTTGGAGAAGGGGTGGGATGGACAGACAGGTAGAATTGTTTCAGCCTTGTTTCCTTAAGGAAGCCAGTTTTAAGAAGTATCGTTTAAAAAGCATCATTCCCTCATGGTACTATCACAATGAGGAAACGTATCTGGTTTGTGTTATATAAACAGAGATAGTGCTTTGGGGTCAAAAACTCTGGGAGAGACATTAAGATGTCTTGCAAACCGCCCGTGTGTTCAGTGTTGAAGATCCTGCAGGTGAATCAGAGTAGCCCTCCCTCAGTTAAAAGAGATACTGAAAGCAAATTGCACAGCATCCACGTCAGGGAAGTGTGGGAAGAAGCAAAAAAGCAAAAGACCCCTCAGGCCAAGTGGAAAAATCCTGGCTGCTGCTTCCCTATTGTTTTGTATCCTACACTTCTGGGGAGGAAAACAGGCAGTGTTAATAAGGTAAGAACACAACACTCTAGGAGCTTTCCCTGCTTTTTGCAGCTTGACCAGCATCTGGTTAAAAACCCAAAAAGATAATGAAATACTGTAGGTGTGGGAATATTTTACCCATAGTAGCAGTGAAGAAATCCATATAAGTTATCTAATCTGTCATCAGACTGTTAGCAGCAGACATGACCCCGGTTGGGTGGGTACCGCACCGATGCAGAAGTATGGGGAGGAACGTAATGAGAACCAGGCTGAGCTGCAGCAGGGCTCACGTGGAGAAAGGCTTTCCGTGCAGTCGTTGTGATGTGTCAGGGAAGCAGAGCCTTCTGTGAATCAGCAGCATCACTAGCTGGGACACAGAGGGACACTGCTGAAATGGCTAACAGACCTGAACCGGAGCTGTAAAGGATGAAAAAGACACTATTATGTCATCTGCAACCTTCCCATGCCAAGGCTCAACTCGCTCTCTGGTTCCAAATGGAGCTTTAGAGCATTTGGAAACTGAATCTGCTGTTTCTTTTCCTCCTCACAGAAGTCCTCAGAGCTTTGCGGAGCAGCGAATGGTGTAATACACTGAGTAAGGAGAGTGAGCAGAAAAGTAAAGGTGGCTTTGGCCAACTAGCCTGTTAATTAAAGTACTGCTTGCAGGGCTGAGGGAACTGCAGAAAAAGCACCAGGAAAGCAGTTACCAGTTCATCATCATACGAGGCACATCTTTGACATGTAACACACTGCCGTCCCGCTGTTCTCTTTCCCCTTAGTTCTTGTCCATGGCTAAGTATATGAAGACTTGACACCATGGCCATTTCTCTACATTTGTGCCCTAATGGCAGTAGGTTTCGACAGTGTTGATTAGTGCTGGTTCGTTAGTGGGCCCTGTGCCCAATCCTGCGCAGTCCATTGCGTTGTTGAAGCACCAGCTAGTAGAAGCAGCACGAAGAAAACACGATCAGAGCTGTAAGTCGAACAGACATGGGGTGCTGCCTATACTTTTTCTACGTTTCAACTGACATCTTCAACCAGCGCAGGAAGGCAACAGAGTGCCACATAAAATTGTAACATTTCAGGGTCTTTTTGTAAAATTTCAGAGTCTTTTAACGACTCATTAATGCATATTCACAGAGAGATGCTGCCAGTATTAGCCAGCTCACACCATTGAACTCCGCTGGAAGCAAACATAAGCTTTATGGTTGAGCAAAAGTATTAGGCAAGTATTCGTATAACAGGGCCAGCAGGGTAAATACCATTCATAAGCCACAAATAGTCATCTGAGGAAAAATCATAAAGCACATTATCTTCTTCCTACTTGTACAAATACTTTTTTTTTTTTTTAATACAGTGACATTCTTCCTTATGCGTGACTGTAACAGAAATACCTATCAGCAGGACTAGCGAACGCAAAAGCTGTAGTCATCTGATGAAAAATCATAAAGCACATTATCTTCTTCCTACTTGTACAAATACTTTTTTTTTTTAATACAGTCACATTCTTCCTTATGCGTGGCTGTAACAGAAATACGTATCAGCAGGACTAGCGAACACAAAAGCTGGTGGTATTTTATTGAGTATGTGCAAACACTGAACAGTATTGTGGCTTCTAAAAAGCAGCCTTGCAGGAGTAGGAAGGGATGCCCAAGAAACCCACGAGAGAAGGACTTTGTGTTTCCAGCACCCCCAGAATACAGTGAAATTCAGTGGAGCTTGCGTCACACAGATGGTCATCGAAACCTGCGGAAGACTGTAGCCATCGATTCTCTTCTCTTTCTTGGGAACTGAAGAGAGCTTTGTGTGGAAGCGTTTTCTTTTTTTTTGTTATTTCTTAAAAGCAGCTGCCCCTGCTGTCCGGGTAAGCTGCAAAAGCCAGAGGACAAGGCTGGCAGGCTGTAAGAACACACCATGCCAAGGACAAGGGAAGTCAACAGTTGGTAGAGTCCCCTGCTGTTGACTTATCCCTTATCCCACAGCTCTCTCCAGACAAAGTGTGCCACCAAGTGTCTACTCAAACACAAGCTGCGAAAAGCACCAAGCATCTGATTGCAGTTAATTAATATAGGGAGAATCTCCATGAAGGAAGCAGAGCGCGCACATCTGAATACTGGAGAGATGCAGCTTCGCTGGCGAGCGTGTGGCATTGCTTCTGTAGGGCAGAGGAATCCTTCTTCTTTTTTCTCCTCTTTCTGGTACGTGAGGAAACAAAGAGCTCAGATGCAGAGTCTTAGTTCCTGGGCATTTCTGCTTAGGCACAGCGATGCTCCTTGTGAGCCCTGGCTTAGCTCAAGCTATGGTTGCCAATGCTTCTGCGTTACTAGCCGTAACAATAAGTAACGATGAAGAGGCCTTTTATTGCACTTTTCAGTGGTACAACTCAACTGCTTTGCAAAAAAGTGTATTATTGTGATAGGTAAGAAAGGAAGAATGACACAAATTGTTTCAGCTTTGTCCTCTGAAGTACCAGAAGGTAAATGCCATGGTAGGAAGCGCAGGCATGTTCCCCCCAGACCCAGCCCAGTGCCATATCCTATAGAAAACATCTATGTTTCTTTTTGGTATATAAAGCATCCCGAACACAGATGCTTGGACCGGTACTGGCATTCTCCTGCCATGCCAGGAATCCACGTCTGGAGATGCAGCTGTCAATCTCCTGTCGGAAACAAACCACCCGAGGTACCTTGCAGGAGCAAAGCTTCTCCGACGGCTGCTTGGCAGCCCCTACAGAAGGAACCGAGAGTTTCTGTCTGACGGGACAGTTGTGTCGGTGAAACCAAGGCATAAAGCACTTTGGCTACAGAAAGAAAAGAAGAAAAAAAAAAAAAGAAAGAAAAAAAAAAGAAAGAAAAGCTCAGTCTAGGCTGTGATCTGTATTGAAACCAGTGCAGAGGGACTTTTTGCAACACATCACCATCACGAAGACCCAGCAAATGCACTGAGAAAACTGTGGCAGTGGTGGAGGTGGTTTTTTCTTTACTTATTATATGCCTGCAGCCCCTACACAGATGTTTCTTTACCTCCATGCAAAAGCCCGTTATGTCCGAGTAGTTTCTTCCTTTTTCCTTCCAGAAATAAGCCATGCCAGTATAAAACATACCTTATGTTCAAGAACAAAATGAAAATTCAGAATTGCTAGCATGCCACATATATTCTGCAGCCCACATCAGAAAAGTTCCAGGACACGTTTAAAGTAGCTTTTTATCTCATCTCATTTGCTTCACTTCCACAGTCAGATTAAGGACTTTTAAACTCTGAATTAGGAGTTTGACTCAGGAATTTAAATGGAGTTTAACTAATCATAAAATATACACTTTTAGTTCATTTGGCTTGTTTTTTTCTGCATGCTCCTGTATAGACAAGCCATTAGACTGCCTGAGCTTTGGTTGTCTGCTTTCACAGAGCGAAAGCATCAGGATCTTAATTTCAGCTCAGGCTGTTAGCCACAGTCCAGATACTAGCGTAAAATTAACACAAAGTTTTGCTGCTACTTATTTTGTCTTGCAGGTTGTAGGAGATAAATGCATGTTTCTGTTCATAGTGGAAAAAAAAAAAAAAAGAAGAAAAAAAGAAGGCAGACACATGGAGTCTCTTGACCAGCACAATTCTTTGAGATTAGGAGACTGTCATTCAGCTTTCATCTCTAATTTTTCCCTTTGCTCATTTTTCCATCTAAAAAGAAGTGTTATTAAATCGAGAAGATTAGCAACGAGATCAATGCCTTTCCCTCCCCCCCCCTTCTGTGTTTTTGCAAGGAAAGAAACATCCCGCAATCACTTGCAAAGCAGACGGTGGATACGGGCGTGCAACTCCATGTTGCAGCTCAGCCTCCCCTTGCTTAAATAAGCGATTGAGCCCAGGCTACCTGTTCTCAACCTAATTTCAGTATTATGTTAGGGAGAGAAGTCTCTCTGTATCAGATCTGACAGGCATGTGTTCCCGAGGAAGTGGAGGGGAAGCCCTCCGTTCATATGACTAATTAGACAGGCTTCACGCTGGGTTGCTCTTTTTTGATGCTGATCCCTCTACTAATTGTCAGTTTGTTCCTTGGGAAAGCAAGGTTGAGTTCAAATGCTGCAGCGCCTTGTTCCCCCTTAGCTTTCCTGACCTTAAACTGATGTGAATTGAAAAGGAACAGACCGGGGGAGAGAGAGAGAACACATTTTGGAATCGCAGGGGAAAACAAAAAAGAAGCAGGAGCACAGTTAACTGGGAGCAGTTGGATGAAGGGGGTGGTCGTACCCCTGAAGCAACAGCACGACGGGTTTGAGGAGGAAGAGGCAGCATCGTTGATCAGCAATCACTTCTGGCTGAGATTCTGCAGCTCCCTTCGGAAAGGGTAGATGGTTTAATTTTTAACCAGATCTCTGATCAGATTTTTTTTGCCTTGCTTTTCTTCTGGTTAGGTCTGCAACAATTTAAGACCAAGCTACCGCAGCTGAGCCAGGCTCACTTCCCACCAGCTGCCTTTTTTTTTTTTTTTTTCCTCCTCTGAGGCTGTTTTAGCTCTAGTCAGGCTTTAATGGGGGGGATGGAAGAAAGGGGGAGCATTTAATCAAATCTGACATTCAGGAGCTCAATCCTGCAAGGTACTGAGCTCATTGACCTCAGTCCAGCAAAACAATATACGTAGGACTTCAAAGGGGATACTCACATGCTTAAAGTTAAGCAGATGTCTAAGTGGTGTATTGGATTTGGGCCAGAGAAAGCAGGACCTTCCAAAAAGCTAAAGCACTCCAGCATGCTCAGGTCTGCAAACGGGTACCTTTATCGGCTCCGCTCCCAGGGTAACTCCAGAGCAGGTGTTATAATTATAGCGGGGTCTGAGATGAAAGGGGCCCAAGGGCTTGGCTCCAAAGGCAGGAGAAAACACCGGCAGTTTTCAGTGCTGTAGTCCCCTTGCAAAATAAATGCTCTCTTACGCTATTTCTGCTTTAGTATGAAATGAGGCAGCCAAATGCTCCATTCTCCTCTAAAGTCCTAAAATTCTAATTTACAATCAAGGCATGACAACTCCACAAAAGAGGGAAGAAAGATTTCAATTTTGTTGGTTGGGCTTTTTTCCTCCGTTTTCTTTCTGATGCTTTTAATTTTAGGTTCAGGAGTTCAGGAATGCAAAGCCATAGCTTTCCGATTTCAGAGGAAGACAGCTTGGAAATCACTGTGTGTGTACGAGCATCCTCAGAACCTGACTTGAAAAAGTTGGCGTTGTGCAACTTTAGCAGATTTTCCTCCACACTGTGCATAGACATCTGAGGGAAACAGGAGAGTTCTCAGCCAAGCGAGGACTCTCTTGGTCCGATTTCAGACACAACAATCTCAGGAGGACTTCAACTATTCGATGCGTCTTGGAGGTAAAGAGCAAACAAGACTCTGATGTTAACAGCAAGAAGAAAAGAAACCCCAAGCAATGATCTCTACTGGAAATCTCTGTTGGACTTCTACTGGAAAAAGTAGTGATTATCATCTGCTCAGCTCCTTTTGTCCAACATCCTTCAATTAAATACGTTCTACGCAGCTGCATATGCACACGCCTATATATCTTCCAGTTCTTAATTTGCTGGTCAGTAGAAATTGGACAACTGGAAAGTATATTTCTGGACACAGCACAGATAACATTTCTGTCCACCTTAGTGCGTGGAAGTATAAGCAAGTGGGAGGGATACAGATAGTGTGTTTCAACCTCCAAAGAAATTAATCCTGCAGAAGTTCAACTGGCTGGACAAGAACTAAGCAATTATTGAAGATCTATGAAATGCCAGCCTTTGAAACGTCTTTGAGATACACTAAAAACGTGCAATAAGTACAGTATGCTAAACATCAACTTTCTGATAAAAGTTGCTACTAAATTACAAGGGTTTTAAGGCTTTACACAGCTCTCATAACGTGGTTCTCAAATTTTCTTCCAAGATATGACATTCAAAAATTTTTTTACCTAGGATATGTTTCCCTTTTCAGTGAGACTGTCCAAGTAGGGAAGAGAGAGTTCACTCCACAAACAGGTGGGAGAAGCCAGAGAAAGGAGAGAGAATCCAGACAAGCAAAGCAGCGTCACGGGTCCAACACAATTTAAAATCTGTGACATAGGTAGAGACTAATGTCTATGACGAATAAAACAAAACAAACCTTTCTTAATACTTCTCTAGAGCAGTTCAAACGAGTTTTGCATTGCTGTTTTAGTAGTCCACCAGTATGGGTAAGAGGGCGACTACTCCAATCCTGCTTTCTTGTGATACCTCAAGAGAAAAAAAGATCATCTCTGTCTTTCAGCCTTTGGGGCTTCAAGGTAATGGCAGACTCTTGCAACCTTGCTACAATCGTATGTATTAGGGGCTGCCATATAACAGACCACGCAATCTTTCTCCTGCTACGATCTCTAGCCCTGCGGTGGATGATTGCTGGGTCTGGAACAAAAGGAATAGCGCAAGCAAGAATTCACCTCTGGCACCTTTCACTCATGACACTGGAAGTAAGAAAACATCCTTACTTTCATACTTTGATGGCACAGTGTTTCTATCTTAGCACATTAGCAGCAAACCAGCTTCATTGTCACTGACTGCACCTGCAGTAGTCCCTATTTTCATTTAAATAATGGGGTTTCAACCTTCCGTGGTTTAGACATTATCTAAATAAGGGAATATTTTCTATTCACATCAGCACAGACTTTCAAGACATTTACTTGCAGAACTTTGTCAATAGGTTCATCAGCAATGTATTTCAGAAAACTCTAAAAAAAAAAAGTGTAAGAAAAAGGTCACAAAGCAACGGACTTCCCTGTTCAACCATGACATCTGTCTCTACATGTCCTCAAGAAGTGCTTGCTAACAAAAGAGGGGACTCGCAGAACGCTAGAAGGGACTGTCCTACGTCAAGTCTGTGTTCAGATTGAAGACCTTACTCCAAATCCTGTCATAGGGAGCCCTTATGAAGCTTTGAATCAGATGTTATTTCTTGGCCCTTCAACTCTTCCTTTTAAATATAAAATAATGGCTTTTCTTAGTTTTCTGAAGCAGTTTTAAAAGTCAGTGGTAATCTCATACCCATCTGTGAAAGAACCAGTTACTTGGCATCCTATTCCCACGTGTTTGGGTAACGTTCCAACAGCACGTACTGGGTAGTACGGCCGAGTTAAGTGCAGCCACAATTGTGTGGTTGTAAAACCTCCTGTTGCATCAAGTGATCAGAAACACACTTGCAATAAGACAGAGCTCTGGATGCTGGTATCCTCCTGTCCAAGAGTTCCTACATCTGGAATAACAACTCTCCATCTACCAGAGTTCAAGATAACGGTTATAACAAAAAAAAACCGGAGTATAGATGGCATGGTATTTTTTTTCCCCCCTGCTCTTCTACCCCTTTCACATACATGAAACAAAACAAGGCGAAGGGAAATAAAATGCAATTATGGCACAGCTTTGAGAACAACAGTTTAGGTCCCATCATTAGGGCTACATCAGAACACACACCTTCCTAGAGATCATTGTGGAAGGAATCTATTTCAGCATCATGCATGTACTACGTAGACCATCTAAAACACAAAAGAACAGCAGGATCTCTTTGCTGCAGTTCGAGGTCACTTGCAAATGTCTATTGAAATGAGTCTCATGAAAACAGCACTCTTGATATTGCAGAGGTCATCGGCCCAGTGCTCGGTTTGTCGACATAACAATAATTATTCCACAATAACAAGCTTAGCCACAACAATGGGGACAGAGCATCAGGGCGGTAGAGTCTCCAACCTGCAATTTTCAACTTCAGCCTCCCTATTCAGACTGGAAACAGCAGTGTGTGTGGCATGCCCTCTGACTGATGTACAAGGTCACTGAAAGCAGAAGTGTAGCACTTGGTGAAATAAAAGTTTAGACTAAACAGTGGGTGATATTGTCGGGACTTGACCATGTGAAGGAAGCTTTCATCACCAAATCACATTTTACCAGATGTTCACGAGTACACACATCCAAACTTACAATCTCTTGTCTATTAGGAGGAAATTAATGCTGTTTTCCTTTGTTCGTTAGACTAGGGTCCTATTTGGACTAGGTTTACAGGAATATTTCAACATGTAACAGCTCCCATTGTAGACAGCTGGGAGCAAATACTTGAAAACCTAGTCATCAGATATAATCACTGTGGGAGAAAGAGGGAGAGACTAGAAGAGCTCACCAAACACAGTGCTACCGGCAACTTTATTCGAAGGTTGCCAGAATACGAAATGGGTAAGGTGAGGTGAGGAAAGGGAGTAGGGAGCATTGAGGGGACTTTGGGGTAGATGGTGATGAAAGGTTGCAGTCCTGAGGGAAGGAACAGAAAACTCTGGATGGGAACAGTTTGGGAATGGGGAAGGAGCTTGAAGAATGGGAGCGACGTGCTGGAAAAGTGTCAGAGAACTTGGAAGCACTGGGGGTACTTGAACTCTAGGACAGGAGGGTTGAGAAGTAGAAGATTATGAGTTCCCATCACCCGGTCTCTCACACTAAATCAAGAGGAGATGGGATTATCTTTAGCTAGAGATAAGCAGACCCTCATTAAGAGTCCAGGACACACAGAACTCCATCTAGTTTTTTCTTGCACTGGACTACCAGGACGTTCTCCCCTCTAACAAGCAGGAAGTATCCTAGCCTTTCCAACCTCTCTTGGCCATAGGGTAGAGCTGTCAGGATTTCCTAAGCAGTTTCATGTATCTTGCATCTTTTCTTGTAAAAAAGCTTCTTCCCGTTATCCAAGAAACTCTAACATTTCATTCTTTACCAGTCTAACTTAGATGATGCATGCGTTTCAGTCATAGCAAAACAACAGTTTCCAAAAAACCAGAACAACCAACCATTCTGCCCTTTGCCCCAACTTATCTGAGTGAATACTCAAAGAAAACCCACGTGTTGTGGTGTTCGCAACAAACACCCCCACCCCGATAACTGCAAAGTGAAATCTGGGTTGTGAGTGGATTTCTATACTTAGATCCTTTCAAAATGGTGTAAAAGCAGTGAGCAGACACTTTGTATGTGAATCTCTACAAAGAACATTTCCTAAAAGTTATCGTTTCTTTTAACAAAAATGATTTTAATGAAAGTTTGACTATTTCATATTAAGGAATAATTAATTAATCCTGAAAACAGTGCTGACTATCATTAAAAATAAATTATTTTTAGAGTACTTTTGGGGGTTTTGTTTAGTTTTTTGTTTGTTTCTTTGGGTCCCCACCCTCCACTAGCACAAACAACTACTGTGACATTGGAAAAGCCAGCCCCCATTTCCCACTTTGATACGCTTAAGACCCTCAAGATCTTCTGAACATGCCCGCATAGCAAAAGGCAAAGTAGTTCAAAGTACAAAACCACTTATTTGTAAAGTGCATTTCTGCCATCCTTACATCGTAAAGAAGAGTGAGGAACCATTTTTAAAATGAGCCCAGAAAAGGGTTTTCAAGCGCCGGTGACAAGGCAAGTGCTGATGAACGCTCATTTTCACCTGCTCCCATCCCTTGCAGGGGATGATCTACAACAGTTTGTCAGCCTCATTGAGTCAGACCTCTCATGGTTATAAAGTAGTGTCCTAAGGCAAATGCCACTGTCTCCATCACAAAATTGTCTTATTTTTCCACAAGTGTGAAACATTAATACAAAAATAAGTTTCAAAAAAAAAAGGCATAAGGTAGAAGAGCACAGCATCAACAGAAACCTGAGTAAAATAATAACAATGGTATTGGGGATAAACCAGACAGAATTGAATTGAAGAGCTATGTGGTTACAATTTGACTTTAAGCTCATATAGACAGGTAAAATTAAGTCCCATAAAATTACTCATCAGAGAAGCATCAAAGAAGTTTTCTTCAACAAAGCAGGAATTTTAAATAATATTTAAGAGTAACTGTGCCTAAAAATGGTGGTTGTCACAGCAAAAACAAGTGGGTATTTGCTTTTCACAAAACAATCAAAGAGGCATCTGATGAAATTACCCTGCAGCAAAGTTCGAAGTCGAGGAAGGGAAGTACTTTTCCATACAAATAGTTAAATTCTGAGACTTATTGCCACAGAAGGCTGTGAAGGCCAGGAGTATAAGAAGAGGTTCAGAGAAGAATTAGGCAAATCTGTAGAGGATAAATCCATCAGTGCATATTAAAGAAACAACAGTCTGTAAATCACTAATGTTTGTAAGTTGAGAAAATATGCCAGAAAAAGGATCCCTCTCTATTTGTGCAGCCAACTCGCAGCAGAACAGCTAGCAGAGTATTGGCATATATCGATCTTCTGGTCTGGTTCACCGTAGCGGTACTTACGCTTACAGAAGTAAAAAAAAAAAAAAAAAAATTAAAAACCCATCTTTTATACCCCTTCCTTATTCACCAACATATATTTTCCATTTCTTTATCTCCACCTAGCCATTTAAACATGATGCTATAAAAGCCTGTTAGTAGTGTCCTACTGCCTGTATTAATAATTACTAAATGCATGAAAAAGAGGTATAAAACTGATTGTAAGGAAAGCCATCATCATCTTAAAACTAGGCATGTGGTATAATTCTGTAGCATATCAATTCAGCCACAGTCCTTTAGAGTTTGTGTTTGTCACTGTCTCTTTTAATACCCTAGTTTGATAATAATTTAATGCTAGTTTTATGTTTTAAATTAATTAAGACCTAGAAGCTAAAAAAAATCAGAACAAAACCAGAGAGTAATCTTTTTTTAAGACTATCTGCAGTAACATTTCTTTGACCCCAAAACTTACCCTGAAAACCATATAGGAATAAGGAATGTGGGAGATGAGTAGGTTGGATGAGACCAACACTCTGACTAGAAAGCCGAGACACCTCAAAGGGTGCATGATTTTATCATTGCAATACAATTAAAGTTCTAACTCCAAGGTCCAGAAAACTGGTTATTTTTCCAGTTAACGACAATTCTTTCCTAAACCTCCATGCTACACTCAGTTCCATTTAATTAACAGGAGGCTATATTAGAACATACAGCACCCACTTGAGTTTTCACCAACATTTCTCAGGATTACTAGGCAGCCTGTTAACCACAGCTGTAGAGAGTACAACATCACTCCTTGCAAGCACCTTATGTGATAAAAGAACAGTTTTAGAGAGAAAGAACCAACACAGCACCAGCTTGGAAAAGCAGCGTAGCGAGGAAGGGTTACCTGTGTATAATTGTCCTTGGAGATGCTCCGTGCATACACTTGTGTTGTGGCACTATTTGTATGCCAGTGCCTGTTGCATACAAGAAACATGAATGTAGAAGTAGATGACTGCTTGCAGAAAAGTTAGGTATTTCACTGAGTTATTAGTGCTACACTCCCACCTCCTTCCCTGCTATTCAGGAATCTCCTTGCTTCTCCATGCACCAGTGCAAGCTCCGACAAGCAAGTGGCGGTTTTCCACAGCCCTTCCCTCTTTCTTGTCACTAACCCCACCAACAACGCAGATACTTCTCAGCCCAAGGACCTCCGGATGAACAGGAGCAAAACAGTCCACTGGCTTACTAACCACAAAATGATCACATCACTCAACTACTTTACTCTTCCCTGTTGGTTTTAGCAAGGTCAACACCTGCCCAAGAGTACCTAGAAGGAAACTAGGAGCACCTGAGGGCCCTGAGTTTGTTCCTCGCCCTGAGTATGCTCTCCTATGTATGCAGGGAGGCATACCTTTGTATAGAGGTGTGGTAGCTCCACAGCTGGTGGAGGGATGCTAACTACTGATTTTACGCTCTGTGTAGGTGCTATTTGTGAATAGTGGAAGACAGCTTCATGATGTTCACTTATCCAGAAGAGCTGAAGTAGTACTGCAGCTGTTCTTCTGTATCATGATTGGTGATAGAGAAAAAACCTTTTTGCCACCTAGAACAGGACTACTTGAATGGCAAACTGTGGTCTAGACTGAGACGACCCAGTGGATTTTGCTTGCTGAAACCTTCACCCATGGTGCCCACGTCTTGGTAGAATTGGAGACCGTATTTCTCACACCTTTCCTGGTGTCTTAGGGGGCTGCTGTGAAACCATCACATACAATGACCAGTGCCCTAGGACCTGGGTATTACTTCTGGCTGAGCACAGCTCAGTAAAACTGCCCAGGAGACTTCAATAAACATTAATTTAGTAGCTGTGCCCTCAAGCTTTACGTTTCAGGAGTTAAACATCCCCAAAGCTAAGAAGCTATTTTGTAATCACCACAAACAACGAGTTTATATAAGCCAATATGCTACATGACACCTTCTTAGCAACCAGTTCAGCATCAGTTCTTCTCACTTCATTAAATTAAAGCTTTTTAAAGGCCTTTCTAGAGCTGGCCGAGAAAGGTATTTCTCATTCTTTCCACCCTATGCTTCCTCAGATTGTTTTTTGTGTGTTTTAACAATAAGTCTCCATCGATAACATCAGTGAATTTTTTTTGGAAAAAAAAATAAATCTGTTTGAGGAATAAGAAGCCCATAAAACTGAACTAACCAAAACACTACACATCAGCATCCGTTACTTTGAAAAGACTTTTTCAAAACAGATACTTTTTTTGCAGTAGTTGGTTTTATTATGCTACCAACTCTAGAGCAGCACACTGTTTAATTAAATTTTGAGCAGCATTTGGGGTGAGACCGGTACTTTAGAAGATTAGGCACATCCCTCCCAGTGGTGACAATATCCACTCCTCTCCACCATGGCATCGCTTGCTGCCCATTTTCTTTGAGACAGCCAGTTACTGTGAGAGAGAGAGAGAAATAAGATATTTTAGAGAAAAACAAAATCAAGGCCTTAATGAACTGACAATGATTTCTTCCTTTATGGTAAACAAGTTTCTCTGTTCTCTCAGAGTGGGATCCAAAACCTGCTGAAGGTTATGGAGGCTCCCTATTGATTTAAATGGGCTTTGGATCTTCTCTAATTCCCTCCTCACAGTTTTATCTTATTTCTGAGGCCAGATGCTGGGTCCGTATCTGCTCCAATCTATATTTTGCTAATGGAGCTCAGGTTTCCATAGAAAGAAATGTAACCGAGTTCCCCTAATCCCCATTGCTGGGTGACTCTAAAAGAGAGACTTAGTCCATCCTGCGGTGGAGAGATAAGAATCATATTTTAAACCAACCTACTTTAAATGAAATTAAATAGCTGTCAGTGTTAATTGAGGACACTTGTCCACGGAACCAAAAAATCTGACTTTATTTCTTCCTTCTAAAAGAGCTGCACTTATTTCACCTCTCCAAACAGTGAGAGAGGGATGACCTCCCAGGAAACTGAGGAGACAGACGTTTGCGCAAACTGCTTTTAGGGAGAGCAGGAATCTTCTCTGAATTTCTGTATAATTTCTGTTTCACTCACCCTTAGATAAAATGACAAATAATGTCTACTTGGACCTTTTAATAATAATTTTTGGCTCTTTGTGAGTGATGAAGTATTTTACCTGTGCAATGTCATACCCAAATTCAAAAAAAATAATTATAGATGGGGAATGGAGAAAAAAAAAATAATGCTGCAGCTGAGTGCTCTGTGCCACAAAGGCTGTCATGGCTGCGACGTGGCATTTAAGGTGCTGGGCAACAGGCTGGGCTGGAGCAGGGTCACAGAGCAGCAAAAGGGCTGTTCTGTGGTTTTATCTATAGGTGGTATTATAGACCACTGTATTCTTTGATGTCCTTTCTTTAAAACATCATACAGACTAATAGAGAAATAAAACAAATGAAACAAATACAGAAAAAAAAATACAAACCAGTTTAGTTTTGCTGGTAGTTAATAATTTCCTTCAAAATACTCATCCTTTAAAAAAACTCTTTGTGTTGCTGCCTTTATTTCCAAAAGCTGTTCTCTCTCAATTAACACAAAGTCCTTTGCCAGTGTTTGATATTCAGTGTCTGAACTGTACTACTTTGGCAATCTTGGTAGGAGGAGATATTGTCCTTTATCAGACCAACAAACGTAAGTGGAAGAAATTACAAGTTTTGGGGTTAATTTCTTCAGACTGGCCACACGATCGGTACCGTCTCTGCTTGTTAGAACAACGAACATGCAAGCATCTCCAGCATTTCATAAAGGGATTTTTCCCTTTAGCAACGTCAAAGTCATTCCTAAATTACCTCTTTTGAATATGCATACCAGCAAAACTCCATCACTCAAATCTGCAAGAAGCTATCCAGAAAGAGCCTAACATTCTGAGAGAACTCACTCAAAGAAACACAGAAAATCGTACAATCTCTCTTTTTGCACTCACTCGCTGTGTCTGATCAAAGCTGCAAAGCCTAACTGCTGAGATACTACGTGCAAATTGTCTCATCTGCTGTTGTTAAGTCTGCAAAAATCACCTCCAGCATCAAGATTTCCTCTTCGTTTGGAGCTTATCCCTTTCTGCTTGAGCTAGCTAGTGAAAGGCATCCTTCTGCGTGCGTTGCACTCGAGCTGGCAGAACTAACCACGGAGCTGCAACTCTTGTGCTAAGAAAGTTCAGAACTTTTTATATAGCTGTGAATTAAAATACCACCTTCTTTAGCTCCTAGACCTTATGGCTTTAAATGTATCAAAACATATCAAGGGTGGAAGGTTTATATGATGATCAAAACTGAATGGCCAAATTGCCTACAACTAAACAGAGGCATAAAGTAATATGGATGCAAGTAAAGTGAAAAATTCAGTGAAAGAGAAAAAAAGCCTGAATAATCTCATTCTATTATATTTAAAGGAGTCAAACCCATTTTGTCCACTGATACTTTGGGGACAGGGAGAACTGCATTTTGTTTTCACACATAGAATGAAATGCAGAACGCGCTCCATAAAGGGTGAATACTCAGAGGAGTTTTTCATTTTCCAACATGGACTCTGCTTTTCCCTCTCTGCTTTTCCCACCTCTTCTCACCCACCCGCAGTGCTTTTATTCAGAAAAACACATCCTGAATAAATAAGACCACCAATAGGAATGTTAAGTGTCAGCGGAGGAATCTTGTCATATTTCTTTACTATGGCCGCATATAGAACTTGGTTAAAAACTAATACACAGCACATTACACATTAGACTTTATTAACACCCTCCTCCCACTTTGGGGTTTTTCCCTTTGATTTTCTCAATTCCAGGCTTTTATCACCAAAGTGGTTATCACTAAGTCTGGCTCAGTTGTGTGACACTGCAAAAAGGATTGTACTCTCAAGAACATTCTCACCATTTCTGAAGTATCTAATTTTTGTCTCACTTGTACTGAAGAATACTCACCCCTTGGGGTGTTTTCAACTCCACTTGAGTGCTGCGGTTATACATTTCTACATTTTTTTCCAACTATGTTATGAAGTTAATGTTTAATGGATAGCATTATCCCCTACCTGACTGGAGTTAATGTTAGATGAAGTCCTGCCCAAGCACCAGCAATGAACATTGAAGTTGTTCGTATTGATTGCTGTCACCGAGGAACACGAATACCTGAATGATTTATAGTACTGAGAGCACTCTCAAGGGTTTAAGACTGCAAACACCTGTCTGCAACTTTAAAGGGTGAGTGTATCCATGCTAGGGCCATGGGTGGATTGCTCCATCCTGGGGGTCTGGCCCAGAGAAGTCTCTGCGGGTCTCCCCTTCCCTCTTGAGCTGCACTGAGGCTCAGGCTCCCACCCCTGGCCTCTGCCTAAGCTATGTTGCCGGTACGTCCATGCTTGGTCTCATATATCCCCATTCCAACCCCTGGACTAGAAGTCCTGGCTTGGCTGTGGACCTGTCTCATCACCATGGTCTCATCTAGCGACCTGGTCACCATCCCCAGACTTGCTCTGCTTGCTGTGCTTGGGTACCATGGGACAGACCCCTCAAAAAGTTTATTAATTACGGGTTTAGAGGCATTTTTAGAATAAGAAATGATCCATGGCACTCGTCCTGTGCTTTGCGGAAAGGATTTCTGCAAATGTGAATTTTTAGCCCATCTGGAGATCCGAATTCTGATAAGCAAAGAAAAGCATGGAAATATTTCAAGACTTAGCTGTATTGGAAGAAATCTTCAGTTTGGCTTCATCTGGAACCTTCAGCTGGAAGACTTGAGAGAGGGAAAAACCCTCTTTCCTCCCCAGAATATTTGGGGCTTACAAATTTCTATCAGCTCAGAAACAAATGCTGAGCAAGACACTGGTGGGGAGAAGTCTTTGCCAAGAAAAATGCTTGTGCTACAGAAGGCAATGTTTTCATGAAAAAGAAGATATTTATAAAAACACGTGATTATTTTGTGGCAAATGAGCACCAGTTTCAAAACCTGCAACTGAGATTGTGTTAAACTTTCCTATTCTTTGTTTTTCTTGTCATTTCTTCTGTTGCTGGTAGATAAACCATTTGCAGCTGGTTACAATTTCCACACAGACTAAACTAACCTGACTCAGTTTGGAAGACGAGAAGAGCCCATTTGGACCCAAGAGGACCATTTTCGTAAAAGCTCAGACAGGCGCTGAAACTGATGACTGCAATGGCAGCAGGAAATGGCTGTCAGGGAAAAAAACCCACCATTTTATCTCTTTCCATGAAGACTTTATAGGGTTTTGGAGAGCAGACTGCCAGTGGGGTGTCCCTTTTCCCTTCTTTTTCCTGCTCTCTTGCTCGCCATCACAGCATGATGAGGTTCTGATGGGGGTATCTCCGTGGCATGACTCCCATCCTTGCTGGGTACGGGAAGCAGCCAAAGGGGATTTTAGGGAGAAAAAGGGCCATGCTAAGGCACAGGATGAATTAGCTGGGGTTGCTGCCTGCTGATGGCTCCAGCCCGATGCCCAGAACCAGTCTCGGAGAAAGGAGAGGGAGAGCAAAGTGGAAAATCCAGGAAACATAGACACAAGGGACCAGCGTTTTCTACCAGCACTGAATTTTGTGGGGTTTTGAACCCAAAGTGCTTTACAGCACTGGTCCATTAAGAGCGGCAGGATGAGGAGACTTCATCAAAGCCACAAAACAAATCCTGGATTAAGCCATCAGGTTTCAAGTAAAAATAAAAAAAAAAAAAAGAGAAAACAGAAGCCAAAAATGCTCAATAAAACCACAAGGACAATAAATCAGCCCGGTTTCATGCAGAAAAGTTACCTTTGACACCTCTGGCAAACCTGCTGAGAGCTTCAGGTCCCTAATGAAACCTGAAACGCGCGGGCTTGCGTTTTGGCTGTTAACTCAGCACAAGTGAG
>NW_009624768.1:112429-115039 GCF_000690535.1 Cariama cristata | reverse complement strand
CCTCCCCAAGCCCTTCCTGTTTTCTGGGGCTTCCAGTGGGAGATGAACCCTGCAGATACATCGGGAACCGGTGGGAGAGACATGCTGCCCACGTTCCTGAGAGCTTTTAGGTCAGGCTTTGGTGCTCTGTGCCCAAGAGATGACCCCCAGCCCCAGAAACGAGAGGACCAGGACCCTCCATCACCCACTCTTTACACACCAGGAAAGCACGGCCAGCGTTTCCCCACGGCTGCTCGGTGAGCGGTATGGGGATTTCCTCTTCAAACACCTTCAACCCCATTTCTACTTCTTTTCCAGCTAGTTATTATTATTCTTACTCGGCGGGGAGTTTAGTGAGCCAAGAGAAAGTGCCAAAATCGCTACTTTCCTAGGGACAGTGGGCAAAGGGCGAGACTGCCCTGAAATTAGCAGATAAGAGCAGACCTTAACTGAAGCTGTTATCGGTTGTTTGTGTTCACCGAGGCCAGATGATTTTCAAGGAGCCGCTTAGAGATTTAAAGCACTGATGTGACAGGAACTCTTTGATTTTAATGTTCCTGCCCTCTTCTTGCAGCCACTGTTTATGTAAACTTGAGAAAAACTGCCACTACTGTTCATCTCCCTCATTTTTCAGCCTTAATGGTAATTACATTCCACGCATGACAGGAGACTCAGCATTGCATTCACGACCGGGGCCGTAACGCTGCCTTTGACATGCCATTACTATGCATTAAGTCATGGTTTCATAGAGGGGGAAAAATAACTTGTTGCAAAAGCAGGGGCTTAACGAGCATTGCAAAACCACATTGTTGATGTGTGTAAGAGGTTTCAATAAAATGCTGCGGCTTGGGATTTCCAGGGGCATCCAACTGATGGGGGCACAACAATCCCATCAGAATTTAATCGAAGTAAGGCTTCCAGTTTTCCTGGGCTCTTTTGAAATCCCAGCCTCTAAGATTTCCATTTAAAGGGCTGTAGATTTTCTTCCTGATCTTCTGGAAGACAGCAAGGCAGTCCTCTACATGTGTAAGGGGCAGGAGGTGTGTGTAGTGTGGGTTTGGGTCTATAGGTACACTATATAGCTCTTCCCAACCAAACATCCCTTGTTTCTAAGCCTTTCTTTCTGCATAAGCGCCTCAAGTTTTGCACCTAATTCTTTCATGTCAAAGCTTCTTTCAGAACTGTTTTTTTCATGTCAGATCTTCTTTTTTTCAGGGACAAAATTTCTATTTGTCCGTGCAAGATCCCCACCGTACCCTTCTTTGCTCTCGGCTCTTCTCTCTCAGCTGATAAGCATTCTCTGTTCTCAGTTCTCTGTGGAAAAATCCCATGCTAACAAATACTTGTTACATCTGCCCAGCCCTGCTTGAACTACAGACATTAGCAAAGATTGCCTTTGGTTTACTGTAAGGAGAAAAGATGATTATTTTAACGTGATGCTTACTTAGCACATAATTCCCTCCTGCTCCTTCATTTCATCTGCTCAAGGCTTGCTGTTCCAGATACAAACTGGTCAGTTGGTAGTGGGGAGGGAGGAAAAATAAGTAGTGGTTGCTAGTTTTCTCCTCCAGATATAGTGCGGTCTGCATGGACACCTGACTGATGGACACGTATATCACATTTTTGGTAAAACATAGCAAGCTGCAGCGTTAACAAACTCTCACAAGATACAGCCTATGACTGCTTTCGGTGTGACATGCGGTCTGAGCACTGCAATGCACACAAGCATCGTCTAAGGCATCCCGTAGCCGTGAGCAACGGGTGGCAGAGCACAGAGAAGACGTTTTGGTCTGGAAGCGAAGTTCATCCCCAAGTTCCTAAATATCGTTTCCCATCTGAACTGCGCTCCTCCCAGCCACAGGCTAAAATAAATGGACCACAGAGTGATTTCAAGCAAGTCTTGACATAAAAGCATCTTTGACTCACAGTTTCAATCCTGAAACAAAGCCAACTGCTCTGGGCAAGGATTATTTCTGTAGCACTTCAGTTTCAGCCTTGGCTCCAAGCTCCTGGAGAGGAAAAAAATGTGATTTTTACCTTGAGCAGCAGCCAGGTTATTCCCCCATCCCCAGCTCACACCGACCCTCCTGCCAGCAGCCCCTCCAGGACAACCCCTGACTGCTTCCACGGCCCCCAGCATCCCACATCACCTCTTCCCCTCACAGCCCCTGCCCTCGCCGTGGTCGTGCAGATTCGAGCTGAGGCCAGGCCAGGCTGGTGGTCGCAGCACAGAGGTCCACTCTTAGTTCATCTTCTGCCGGGCTGATTTATCTACTTGCGAGGGTCAGTAGTTGTAGGGGTTGGCAAAGGAGATCTGCAGGGGGATCGGGGGCCGTGCCAGCCTGCTGTGCCTCATAAATACCTCAAGGGTGGGTGTCAAGAGGATGGGGCCAGACTCTTTTCAGGGGTGCCCAGCGACAGGTTAAGGGGCAACGGCACAAACTGAAACTCGGGAAGTTCCCCCTGAACATGAGGAAGAACTTCCGAACTTTGGGGGTGGCCGAGCCCTGGCACAGGCTGCCCAGAGAGGCTGTGGGGTCTCCTGCTCTGGAGAGATTCAAACCCGTCTGGACGTGATCCTGCGCAACTTGCTGTAGGTGACTCTGCTTTGGCAGGGGCGTTGGGGGAGAA
>NW_009624768.1:96599-112372 GCF_000690535.1 Cariama cristata | reverse complement strand
CCCAAGGTGCCACAACTTTTCAAACAGGTAGGCAGCTACAAGATTACAGTAGTTTTAAAACTACCTCTGTTGAATAAGCAAATTTTTCTCTCCATCCTGGAGAGCAAAATATATATATGTGTGTGTAACAGGTCAAAAGCTGCATCTGTTACTCTGCAAATGCAGATTCCCTAGAGAGAGGAACTACAAAAAGGAAAATAATTCACCTGTATGTTTAATCTAGCCTATGCCGAGAGGAACCAGCTCGGCAGTATCTTCCTTCTAATGGAAATGGACTGTACAGCAATTATATTAGTTTTCATTCTTTAAATTACAGATTACATTTTAAAATTCCACACGGCTTCCAAAGACCTTTTTAAAGGCCTTTTCAGGGTTTTATCTCATAGCCCTTACAGAACTTGCTTTAGACGACACAGACACAAAAAAAAAAAAAAAAAGGAAAAAAGGAAAAAACTTAAATCCCAATCGATTGCTCTGGTAATGGAAATGGAAACCCTGCTTGTCCTTATTATCATGAGCCTTATTACCCTTGTCATCACCACCACCATTATGCCATGAGGCTTTTACTCTCCAGGCATTGTGAGGAGGTTCAGCGGCAGAAGGGGCAAGCACCCAACCCTCTCCCTGCTCGGAGCTGCAGATCCACACTCCCATCTGTCAGTGGTTCCCTTAAGTGGTGCTTTATCTTCTCTGCCTAACGACTTACGCTTTATTCTCTCCATCTCACAGTAATGCCCTGAGTTCTCTGCTAAAATCAGGGATCCCCTCCAATTACAGCCTCTGCAGGCTTACATAAAAAATAGTCCTTGCCTTCCAGAGCTTGCCATTTAAACCATCGAGGCTTTCCAGGCTGGATCCCCCATCTCTCGTGATGCACAGAGACTGGCCCGTGAAGCGGGGCACACAGGGCACTGAGCAGGAACAAATCCCTAATTTTCACTTGGAATACCCACCATCCGATTCAGGAAATATGGTTCCCCTGTAGTACATGGAAGACCACATTTCCTAGAGATGAAGAGGGTCAAATTCCATTATCCAGCCTAGATGCAAGTCCAGGTCAGCTCTAGCAATATTAATAGAAATTGCCAGATTTTTAGGAGGATTAGTGAGTGCAGGGTATGGCGCACAGCAAATACTTTTAAAAAGTGCCACGTTAGTGACTTTCCTGCAGGCACACAAAAAAGACAGCAGGTAAGGGAATTGTAGAAGGGTATGTCGGTAACCTCATAATTTCAGCAGAATTATACCACTGTGATTGGGTATTTTTGTAGGCACGATTAAGCCAGAATAAGTATACATTTTTCTCCCAAGTGACATAGAAGAAATTGGAATTGGAGCGATCGTGCAGGAAGTATGAGGCATGACTGTGGCAATAGGATTAGACCGAAATATTTCCCCTCATCTAGAAATCCTGGCAGTATGAACAGTTCCCTCAGGTTCTCCAAATGAAGTTTTGCTTTACAGATCTCTATATTTCATAGAGAAAAATACCTCAAAAAGTGTATTTCAGAAAGAGAGTTTTTCCAATCTGAGGAATATCGGTGCTGCTGATACTAAAATGCTGCAGGACACAAAGTCCCCAGGGGAGCTCCACATCTCTTGAAGGTGCTGGAACTGGCTCCCACCAAACATGCCACTTTCCTAATATCTCCCCAAAACACCTGAGGTTCAGATCTCCCTGCGGTATCGCTCCTTGGGTGACATCAGTGCACAGGAAAAAAGGGCACTATTATTTTTTGAGGGGGAGCACTGGGCTGCTGCTGGTGAAGGACCGCTGCCTTTCCCAGGAAAGGAGGGATGGGGTCGGGCAGGACACCGCACTCACCCGGTCATCGTCATTTCAGGACCAGAGCTGGCATCTCTGCATCACGCCATGCCGTGCCATGGGGACTGTGCCCATCTGAGCATCGCTGCAAGGATGCAGTGTTGCAAAGCATAAATGGGCTTTGAAGAGAAGGCTGTGTAGATGCAGAAGGAGTTGAACCTGGACTTGAGACCTATCCTTGTGTCCTGGGCTCCAGAGCCTTCACCTTCAGCTGGCAGCCAGACCATCTAGAAACTCTCACATCTCTCTCTCTCCCTTCGTTGCCTTGTGCACCACTCGCAGTCTAATTAGCCGTTCCTATTATTGCTACCTTTCTCCCATGATTGCCTTGTTCACTCCTGACAGTGAGGAATGCGACTCGCTGGCGGTTATCAGCTAATTGGGGCTGAATAAGGTCACCGGCAAGGCATTATCCTGACCAAACCAAAATGCGCATTGACATTCAGTGCAAACATTATCCTCTGCGTGAAATATCCCAGCTTTAACCAGAAGTATGCCTTCCAAACTTGGCTGAAGCTGCTCTGGAAAAGCTCCGCTATGGTTCTGTCAGATGCGTGGGGATAAGCTGCAAGAAAGAGCCCACAGAAGGAAACGGTGCTCTACACACAGTGTAAGCAAGTTTTCTGACAGCCTTATTCACCGAGGCATCCGGTGGAATGGCTGTGGCTGAAAGTAGGAGCATCACCTGGCACAGCAACCGCAGAGGTGAACTTCTGCATTCAGTGGATCTCACACGGATGCGCATCACAAGAGCGGTCCCAGAGAGTCTCGATGTGTGTTGGGAGCTGATGTTTCTTTTCCACAGTCTGTTTGACCAGGTTGAAAAACCTTGCTTTCAAACATTCATTTGATTCCTGAGCTGCTGTCCTTTTTAACCTTTTTAGCATCCTGCTTTTGGTCTGTTTACACCGCCAAAGTTTTGTTGATATGAGTATTTGAGACACATCTATTAATCATCCTAATGTCCATATTCATTCACCTGTTCAGTCATTCGGTTAGAAAACCGAAATAATACCCTGTGACTAAGGTGCCAGTCAGACGGCATGCTTAAGTCACAAAGTGGCTAAGAGATTTGATGGACAGGAAGGCATGAAGTCTGATGGAAGAAGAAAACATCATTGTAATTCCCTGAATATCACTTCCTCTGCTGTTGGGAAGCAAGACCCAGAACGTGGGGAGATGTCTGCTACGGGTCTCTTCTCTGGGAGGCAACCAGGGTGCCCTGTATGGATTGCTCTGAGGATGGGAGAAGCATTATTCAGTGCGAGGTGGGCAGGGAGGTGGGCAGAGAGGACTCTTTCACTTGCAGGTCCATAGTGGGAATCCTTGGGCGGTTGCAGAAGTGGTTCCACCATCTAGGGAGGACATCTCTTACCCACAAAGGTGGCCAATCACTTAGGAGCCAAAACTAGGTCCTGTTCATTAAAGACCAGGATTTAGCCTTTGGTGAAATGGTAAATTCTGTCAATGACATAGAAATAAAAGATGGAATTGACTTTGGGATTAAAGACTGTTTTTTCCTCACAGCACCGTTTTCATTTAATGATGGCAGATTCTCAGGGCTGATACCTTCACACACCTAAGGAAGCCTGCAGTTTCCCTAGCTGGTACTACTTGATATAGGTGAATAATGAAAAGTATAGGAGTAAAAAGCCCCTTTGAGCCTGGGGGTGAGTGTTAGAAGGATATACCTGCAGCTCAGGCTGGTTGTACAGTCAGCAAACCCCGGAGTGCAAATAACAGAGAGGATGCTCCCTCCCTTCAGCAGCAGAGGAAAGGGGGTGGAAAACGGGGGGGACACTCTTCTCTGCTGGAAAATCTTCATGTGCTGATCGTTGACATTCAGATTTTAGATCTTCTGACAGAAAGCAAAGACTTAACCAATCAAGAAGATTAACACTGATGAGGTTGAGGTTCAGCTCTGATATGAAGTGATTTAACACTCGGCTGTGCAAAACACTGAGCAAGAGAGTTTCCTTGTGCCTTCAGCCAAGCAGAAAATCTCTGTGAAATTATCTATAATATCGGCATCCTTTATGAGCTTTCCTACCCTTACCATACGGTTTCAGCTGGCGGAGGCTGTTTCCACGCCGTAGCCTGCACTTGGTGCACACGTGGGGATGCAGCAGAGCATCGGAGACGGGGTTGCCCCCCACCTCTCGTACGCAGGAGGCCACTCTTTGGGCACTCACAAATTTCAACAGACTGAAATATTCCAGGTCAAATTTCTAGTTCAGAATGGTTTTTTAAGTGTTTAAAGTCACGTAGGAAGCCTGCTTCAATTGAGAGTCGATTTAATTTAATGGGAGTTTATAACTTCTGTGTTCTTTAGGCTGGGCTTTCAGTGAATAAAAGTGACTTTGGGTTTGCTTCAATGTCATTTACAATTCTTATTCATTCAAAAATGAAGAGCATGGTGATGCCTGTCTGTCAGTTACCCTTCCACTAGCCTTTCTGCTTTCTCCCTTCCTGTCGCCTTCACAAAATGCAATGTGCTTGCTTTTGTATCTAAAAGAAGTAGATTGAAAATATACCATGCTTCGCTGAAATGCAGGAAGGGATATTTTGTCTTTCCACCTTTTCCCTTTAATTCCACAAACTGGGCAATGATTATTTTTTAATTGCATGTATTGCCTGGTAGCTACTAGAAGCAGAGATTGACCTGGACAGTAGGGCTCCATGCCATGGCCTGGTGGAACCAAAACCCAAAACTTTCAGCCATAAAAAAGGATTGGGCAGTACGCTCAAAGATGTGTCAGTTAAATTAGCTAATCGATACTACACACAATTTGGCATTTAATTCAATCCATTCTTACTGTATTTCCTTTTTGCAGTCTGGTGTTTTACTAGCTCAGATGTAGGCTACATGGATACCTACTGGTTTTATTCCTTAGGAATAAATTTGGCTATACAACCGTGGCGGTTTCCTCTGGCAGTGCAGATGAGCTGCCTCACGCAGCTGTCATCCCCCTCCTGCCCAGTCTCAGGATAAAGTGACCCATTTTTTGCAGGACTGTTAGGAAATCTGGCCTAGCATCTCTTATCAGCAGAGCATTAAGGGTAATACATTACATTATGCAAGAAGCCAGGAAGTGGGCTGGCTCTTCCTACTACAAATATTTTGGGGAACAAAGATTACAAAACAATGTAAAAACTATCCAGCTTTTAACAGCTGAGACACTACTTTCATTATTCATTCCCCTCAACATACACTTTTAACAAAAATGGCCATCTCCTGTCTTTTCAGCAAGACCATGTTGGCCTCTCAATTAAAAAAAAAAAAGTCAAGATAAAAGGAATTATCGTGAGTATGCATTATTTTGTAAGGCAATGAGCAGAACAGATATGAGAATCTGGTAGAGACAGCCATTACATGCCCTGCTACTGTCAGCAAATGCCTTTTAGAAAAGCAATAACAAACCAAAATCAATCTAGTTCCTTCTTTCCTACCTGTTCTCAAGGGATGTCAATTCGCTACAGAAAGTTGTTCCATTTCTATTTATTTCCATTTTGGCCACACGCAGTTGCTCCCCATCCACTGACACCACATTTACCACCCCATAATAATGCATTGATAAGATGAGTTGGGGTTTGGGCAGGGGGTCAGGATGCCCTGCTCCCTCCTGCCATCCCTCTCCTGCCAGCAGTGGGCTCTGGGCAGGACACGGGGGTGTGATGCGGTGTCCTGCCAGCCCTACGGCTCCTGCCGGGATGCGGTAGTGGTCCACACAGCACTCACAGCATCAGGAGGTGGCGTGTGAATTTGGGGATGGCTCGTGTCCCTTTGATGACTCCAAACGGAGCCACAGCCTGGTGTCAGTGTCCTCTCCCTCTCCAAAACCTGGTTGGGCTGCTAATCGATGCCGCTGTCCCTTGACCCCGCTCCCATCCTCTAGCAACCAGAGGAGATGGAAGATGCTTGCCCCCATTTGGTTCCCCCCGGCAAGCAGTGACCCCAGCAAATATCTTCCTTGCAGCGCCAAGGCTGCGGTTTGGCTCGCAGTGCCAAAACACAGTTGTTGGCTACAGTCCCCAGATGTCTTTCTCTGTTTACATTTCCCCCTATCAAGGCTTTTTTCTAACAGCCACGGTATCAGGGTTTGGGGGAGGCAGGGTGATGTTCTGGGACTACCTCAGATATCCATTTTCCAGCAGAAGGGCTGGGGCTTTTGGATGCCAGACAGTCCCATAGGATGCAGAGGTGATTTTCTCTCTGAATTTGCTCTCCCCACGTCTCCGGTTCGATATCTCAAACTCAGCACCAAACTTTTTCCCTGATAACTGTAACTAATGGCTTTTGGGATCCAGGGGGATGTTTTGGACAGGACAGAGCCTAGTATCTCACCAGGTCAGGGACTGCAGAGACTTTTAGTGATTCGGGGTTGGATCTCCCCAGGTCTGCACCCTCCATGTGCTGCTTACACCCCTGGTGACACATCCCGTGACCCTGAGCTTACTGCCCTTTCTGAAGGAGGCCATGAGATAAGGGTGAAGGGGAGTGGGGGAAGAGGACACCCAAAAGGTGGTGGGTGGGAGAAGAGGTGGAAAGAGATAGTGCCATTGCTCAGGTGTGAGAAGAGGAGCTCCTGTGATTCCTTCTTCCTTTGTAGTCCAAGAATTTCTCCTAATAAATTCAGTGAAAACCCCTCTACTCTAACGAGGTCCCCCAAGAAGTTCATTGGAAAACTACCTACTGACCCTTAGGACCCAAAGGAGTCGGTGTGTCTGCACCGTGGCATCAGCCTTGGGGGTGGCAGGGATGACTGGAAATCATGTAGGCACTTCTGAATTTACAGTCTCTTTCCAAAAGCGACACAGGTTCTTGGAAACAGAGCTCAGCAAGAAAAAAAGTACCAGAAGAAAAGTATCTGGGTAAATTACAACAATTCTGAAATTGGTATTAGTTTCTAAGTGCTTCAGAAAAAAGAATACTAGAAGTATGTGTTTCGTTCTGACACTTTGGGCTACCTTTTCTTTGCTTAGCTCCTTTTTAAATCATGAGCCAAAAAAAATCCCCAAATAATCATACGTTCTTGCTGCTCAACTTAAATGCTCAACTTAGATCTGTCATGGAAAGTCGATGAACTTGGGCTTCCCCATCACGCCAGTATTCTTGAATATTTAATGTACAGGACAATATTTCCTTATAGTTCCTGAGTTCCCAAACCCATAGTTACATTTCCAAATAAAGTAGCTTCGTTTGCAGAGGGTGTGTGTATCCACTAAGTGGCTGAAAACCCCACTGAGCCTGCTGGGTTGTTGTAACACCTTGGCATCTTTGAAAAAAAAAAAAATAATCAAGTGTATTTAGGGTATAAGGATGGCTTCCAAAGATGGCTTTAAAGACTGCCTTTAGGGCACCAAATTTCAAACTTTAATCTGATTTTAATATATTTGCTTACTTGCTCTGTGCACTGAAATACTTTGGTGGAAAGGGGTTGAAAGAAGGTTGGTTCAAAGCAAGTTGTCTTGTTATGTTACCTCCCCTCATCCACCAAGTCAGAACGAGGGTCTCAGCTTATAACAAGCTGCGCATGTTTTGATCAGCCAAAGACTTTCCACAGCCAGAAGCTGCCTTCATCATTTACCGTATAAATTGTGGATTGAGTTTGAAACTGAAACTCCTTGGCTAAAAACTGTTACAGACAGCGGTCAGTGCACTGGGTGGAAGGTGTTATCGTGTACAACACTCAAAAGACTGATATCCCGTATTACAAATAGAATTATTTTAACATCATGTGTTAAATTTATCAGAAAAATTCTTCTAGTATTTCAAACAGTAAAGGTTTTGTTAGAAGAGAACATGACCACAAATAATTGCAGTGTGAATATTTCCAAATAGTCCTAATAAGATCTGTTCATCCTCAAATTTTTCAACCCAGCAACAAGAAGTAAATGTATTTGCACCTCAAGAAACATATGGGCTATTTACAATTCAAAATATTTTCCTTGCCTTCTAGTACGACTGAAAAGATCATAATAGCAGATTTGATTTTTGCTTTAATCCTTTTGAGAAATTGAATCAGCTCTGACATCTCTGCTTTTTTTCCAAAAAGTGAAATCTTTGAATCAATTTTTAATAAGATTGTAATTGACAAATCCATTGGAACATTAGTGAACATTTAAATACTAATTAGCTAAGCCACTGCTAATCTCTCCTCAGCAGAGCTCACAGACACAAACGTCAATTAAACCTGAGTTTGTCCCCAAGGAAAGAAAGGTCAGAGGGTAGTGTTCAGTCAGCTGTGAGATTATGTTAACGCAGTGTTAGGAGTAATAATCTCTGCCAAAAAAAAAAAAAAAAAGCTAAACTTTCTTTTACTTTTTTTTTTTTTTAAAACAATTATATTAACTATAGGGTGGAGAGAGGAGAAACAAGGGAAGAATTACAAGAAGTGAATCAACAGACGTTGCCTCTTTAGCAACAAACCAAACAACCATCAATCCATTGCCTAAGGAGTTAGGAGACAGCTCATTCCCTGCTTACAGCTAAATCATGGAGTAGCTTGGGCAAACTGCTGTCTGTTTCCACCAGGTTAAGATTTATGTTTTTATTTCCTACTGAAATTGCTGTAAAATGTTTAAATTTGAATTAGTTTTGTGGTTTTTTTTCCTGCTCTAGCAGCCCCCCAACCCTTCCCAAAAGAAAAGCATACCTGAAGGCCTTACACTCCTCCATCCTTCCCAAGGCCCGCGGATCTATCTGCCGTGACTAGCAAACACAGGACAGCAAAATAAGTGGTGTGGGCTCACCACGCTCTCCCAGTTCGCTTCCTTTTGCTTTTCAGAGCACTTTATTCCAGTTCCGCACTTCGGAGGTGGTTGGTTTTGAGTACACAAACAACCCCATTAAAGTCAAGGGACTTCTCCCGCACTTCGAATTACTCCTTAAGTGCTTCAGTAGACCGAAGCCGTAACTCATTAGGACTGGCAGCACAGGGGTATGTTTAAGCACATGCTGCAATGTTTGTGCAGATCATTTATTTATGTTGCATTGACGGACTTCAGCACCTGTTTAAAGTTAAGCGCTTGCTTCCTCAACAAGGGACTCAAATACCGTCTTTTTCAGTTATACCTAGCATCCCTTCTTCCCCACGCAATCTTCCAAGGAGAGGCTGCGGTGGAGAGCAGCTCCCAAGACACAGGGTCTCGGAAGTGCAGCTCTACTGATAGTGCAAAATCAATCATTTCAAACGAGGAGGGAAAGCACGCGATAGATGATTCCTGACCCAAGCCACCGGTGTGAGAAGTGCGTAGATTAACAGCTGCCTCTTATCAGAATATAATTCTTGTATCAGCCTGCTTTGTCAAAATCCTATGTTTTATATCAAATTTGCGACAGAGTATGGGCAGCCTGCAGCATAGTAACGTTGAAGTTAGAGCCAATATAGGCGCACGTGGAAAGTGTAAACGGCTGCGGGAAATGTTTTGAAAAGCCAAACACACTGAAGTGACATAGCCTGGTGAGGTCTAATGTACAACATATGGATTCTCCCTGCTCTTGGAAAGCTTTAGCATTAGAGCCTCTTAACTGTGCTTAAAAAGGGAAAAAAAAGAAATCTTATAAACCATTCTTCCAAAAAATCCCCAACATATCTTAAAAAAAACCCCCAAACCTGTTCACGTACCATGCAGGTTAACAAGCTAAGCATAAGTTGATTTATTTAGGAGCTTTGCAGAAATCTCAGCAGAGAAAAATATTACAGCTTGCTGTCATAATTTCCTAAAGTTTAAGTGTTCATAGATTTGTAATGCTCCAAGCTAGGAGGGGCCACTCTGTCATCCAGTCTGACCTGTTATATATCACAGGTCATTACATTTCACCAAGTTACCTCTGCATCGAGTCCAATAAATTGTGTTTTGCTAAAGACTATCTCCAGAAAGGCATCCGTCTGGATGTAAAGACTTTAGGAGCCAGAGAGCCCACCCTCCCGCCCCCACCCCCGGCGTGTTCCAGTGATTAGGCTCACTCTAATAAAAACACGTGTTATTTTCAGCTTAATTTGTCCAGCTTCAGCTTCCAGCCACAGATTGAGCTTACGCTTCGCTTCACTGGACTGTAAAGCCCTTTGGTGTTCAGCCTTCTCTCCCCGCGAAGACGCCTCTCTGGAGCACCTTTATGGGCGATAAACACGCACAAGAACCTCCAACCAAGTAATTTCTCTCCAACCCTTGATTTTGTTTTACAGCTGTTTCTGTGCTCTCTGCGTATACACCTTACAAGCAGAACTTGCTGAACCTGCAGTATTTCAGTATCCTTCTCACCAGTCCCAACCACCGACGAGCTCAGAGCTCACTAACATCTTTATTCATCCATGCGTTACTGGTAAAGACAACTGGAGCATTACGCTGCAATCCCTTGCTTTCCTTCTGGTCCAATATAACCAGCAGAGCCTTTTGGTTTTGAGGGTACAGCCACCTATAGATGACGTCTATATTTTTTATTCTAAGGTATACAAACTGGTATTTCAACCGTAACACTTCATTTCACCAGGCTATGCTTATCAAGTCATTCAGACCAGTTTATATCACTGCTTAGTCCTCCTGACTTTTACCATCCAGACAGTCTTTGCCTTATCTCCAGATCATGATTTTACTTCAACTCACAGATAAAGTTGTTGAACTGCCAGGTCAAATACGAATTGCCACTGAACCAAATCAGGAAAACCCATATTCAATTAATATTCCTCATTTACTTACGACTCCTTCAAGGTTTAGTCCAGCTATTAACAATGCATAATGCTGGTATGCAGAAGGTAGTGTGATAAATACCTTACAAAATTGTATTACTTCTTTTAGCAATAAGCTTTGTAATTCCAGCAGAGGAGGAGATCAGCTTTGATCTAAGAACTGGTATTAACTCTGTTCCTGTCCTTGAATACTTCATTAACAGAGCCTTGTAGAAATTCGTTCATTATTTTGACTGAGCCTGATGTTTGGTTAACTGGTTTAAGTTATCCCACTTACTCTTTGTGGCTACTGACTGTCTATTTAATGTGTAAATATTGGTAGTTTTACAGTGTTGCAGGTCTTCCGTGGTCTAAAATTCAGACAAGATGAGCCTAAACTCACATATTTATGGTCTGAAGATGCCTATTTTTGCAACCGCTTTAGAATACAAAGAACCACATTCATGTGACCTTGCTTAAATAATTTATGGGTCTTTAGCAAGAAAGGTCTTGAAACACGCTCTTTTAAAGCCACAGGAACCAAAACCAGAGGACTTTGAAAGGAGTAAGGTGGTGCTGCATGATTAGTCCCAGCGTAGATTATCCTCACTTGAGAACACTTACATCCTTCACTCATTTTACACGAGAAACGGCTACTGAGTAAATGCGACTGCCCTTACGCCTGAAAACGCTATTTGTGCTCCGGAGCCCATAGGTCTAAAGAAATCCTTTACCCCAAATGAATTAAATCCACTGTGGGGTATCTCCAGGCCAGGAAGACACGTGCACGTGCCAAAATGTTTATTTTGCCAATCATTCTGATGCTGGCAGCCCCGCCACGGACTTATCAGCTCTTCTCCCACTTGAATCCCACATACCGGCAGGGACCGCGTCCGTGTCCCCATCCCTCCCCATCCCGCACGGCTGCCTGTCGCCCTGCAGTATCTTGTTGGGTTCCAGGCCTTTTCCTTACAATTATCACGTTGCACTTCCAGTCACCGCCAGACTGAGTCACGCTCGCCAAAACTGATAGAGTTGTAATTTTGACATGTCAAAATGGTTACACAAGCAGAAATCTCCTTGTCCCCAATGGCTTCCCCTCCAACATGGACAACGTCATCCAATAAAGCCTACATTTGCTGCAAAACTAAAATGATGCAGATGCGTTTTATGCTGTGCGGGAAAGAACACAGCTGTACGAGTTGCACAAAAATCCTGACTTCAACTCTAATCTTCAGATAACACCTGCCATGTAATATGCTCAAGCACCAGGGGAAATATCAAAGGGTGCTTCCAAATAATATTTTCACATAAAAACTTGCTAAATGGCAGACCAAATCCTCAGCTGGCCTGCATCAGTGAAACCACAGAAGTTTATCTCACCAGGAATCTGGTTCAGCATCATGTACGTAGAATTATCGTGGCTTTGCTTGCCACTAACAAGTAAAGAAATAAAAATAAAATCCACAGGGCTATAGCAAAGGGGTTGGGGATTTACCTGAAGCATACATTGATCTTTTAACTTGTGCAGAAACTGGAGCCTGAGATGATGGGCTCAGTGTGGAAGCGTAGATTGATTAGATATGTAATCTGCAGCATGTCTTTCATCCCGGAGTGGTTTCCAAACATTATCGTCACAGCTTGCTTTCCCTGATAGCTCCCCTGGTACGTGAGCACCCCGTTTCCCAGAGGTCTGGGCTACAGTTCAGCGTGGCTGGTTACAAATGCACATCGGGGCCATCCCTTTGGCATCGGGGCTGCAGCTGGACCTCTTTTACACTTCCTAGGCACATACATTTCTGGATCCAGAAACTTTGGGGGCTTTGTAGGACAGGATGACCCAGCGCACTCAGACTTTGAGCACCAGGAATTGACACTTTCTCTGTCTGTGAGAAGTTTGAAAGAGGGGGAAGCCCAAAGAAGTGGAAGCCCAAGGACCAGCAGTCCCTGTTGGACCCATCCCTGGGCGGTGGGGATGAGTGAACTAGACTGCAATCCCTAGCATCGAGCCCTGGGCTACTCTAGAAAGGGGCGTCTTGCTCCCTCCATGCCACCCAGCACATTGTATATAACAGATGCTAGCGTGGATGCCACCAGACAAATCTCTCCCCTCTGCAGTGAGCATCCTCATCATCAGCTGTGCTCTCCTTACAGCGCAATCAATGTGTGTTTCATGACACAAGAGAGACTAGGCACCCAAAACAGGGCATGGGTTTTGCTTAGCTGGGCAGCATCCATGTGCCTTTGAAAATGTAAATCAAGGTACCTTATAGATCCCAAAGTTTTCATCCCTGACACTCAATAGTCCAGCAGACCGTAGACAGCACCGTTATATTTTTAATATTTGCCCAATATGCTAGGAATACATCAGTTTGGGGGTTTGCGTGAATGCAGTTCATTTCATAGTTGGAATGTGGGCAATTGCCACCACTCCTCTCCTTCTGCTGTCCCTCCTTCCCCTCACTCCCATTTGACCTTTGCTACTGCCCCGATGGACCCTTTCGGTGATGAGCCCTGTGCGCCCAGCGCATCAGCCCCGTGGTCTCCAACCGAAGCCAGAGGACCCCTCCTCCTCGATGGGGCAGCTGCCAGGCACGGGCAGCTCAGGACCCTCCATCAGCTCCCCATGGTGCCAGGGCCATGCGTTGCCTTTTCTCTGCAGAGGGGGCAAAGGTCCAGGGCTGTGGGATCCACAGAAATCTCTTTTGATGCATTATTACCACAATAGCAAGCTGCAGTTGGCAGCGGTTCCCACATCCTGGATAAAACTCCCTCCCTCCTCTGATTACTGCTAACTCATACTTTCCAGAGCTGATTTATCCCAGGCCTCGTAAAAATGCTTCAGAGCAGCCAAAGCATGTTGCCTTCAGAGCACACCAGATTCCTTCCACCACCAGGTATTTTAAAAAGATGTATCCTCGGGGAGGATGCCTCTCCCAGTCCAACTCCTACGTACAAAGGCTTCACATTTACCTTAAATCACACAGGGTGTCAGCTGGGCTGAACTATCATCGCTGCTATTATTATTAGCACTGACAGGGTCAAGGCTTGCTTATTGAGGTCCCTGCCTTTCCCTTGGAATGGGCAAAAAAGAGAGGAAGAGTGGGAGGAGGGAGGAAACAGCTGAGCTTCTCACAGGGCCATGGCAGGAGAGCGGCAGTAAATGTTGGAGTAAATTGTTGGACTTCCCTAAATCTCTGCCCAGCACCCTGTGCATTTGGTCACCTACCTCGTGCATTTGGTCAGTTACCCTGTGCATTTGATCACTGACTTGCTCTGCATCTCCGCAGATGCCCTGCTCCTACTCTGCATCTGCTTTCCAGGAGCTATAGGTACTTAAGCAAGGGGCAAGTCACTGTAGGTGACTACAGGGCAGCTAGGCTATTGTTAGCCAAACCCGTCTTTGATGCCGTGCTACCTTCACTTCAGTGGGGCAGGGGCAGGCGGAGGAGGTCCCTTGCCCAAGCTCAGCTAGGACTAGGATGCACTGCTCCTAAGATGATGCCTCCAGCCCTGTGTTCTTCTCGAAAGCAATGAAGCCAAAAAATTGGGTTCACTGCTCACCCTGACCAACTACTTTCACTCTGTCCATGACCAGACTGTTTTTAGCTGCTCTCTGTTTATTGTAGCACACTAAAAAATAGACCATTGTCTTTCACTGGCATTACTCTACAAAAGAAAAACGTACAGAGGTAGCAGTATGCTAAAGCAGAGCCAAAACCCATCACCCTGTTGCACCCCAGGGAAAGGGTCTACCAAGAGGCAACAAGCTGAGCCTCACCTGGCTTCTCTGAATCCCCCCAAAACCTTGTCCTGTTCTTTCAAAGAGTCCACATTTCATCTGGAGAAATGAACCAGAGAGAGCAAACAACCTTAAATGCTCCCACATGTGAACACGCTCCCATAACAATGAAAATGGAATATACCCAGCAATCAAAACCCCTGACTTTCTCCTAACTCGGCTGGTGGGAAAACAGACAGGCAATGACAAATGAGTAGAATACAGACCCTCGGTCTTCTTGTTTCCTACAGCCCCGACCAGCACATCCCTCCCACCCTCAGCAGAGCACTATCACGTACACCTGCCTGTTGGGGCTGGCACCCATCAGGCAAGGGGCTGTGAAAGGAGGAAAGGACTAGTCCCTGCTCCAGCTATTTTATGAACTGAGTATAGTTTAGACATTAAAGTTACTTATTCCTATTACTACACCTGCCTTTGAGGGGTAATGGAGATATGTGTGCCCTTTTGCTTCACTTTATATCATGTAGGAACATGTCAATATCTCCCACAAATACAACGATGCGTACATGAATTTAACTAGGAAGAGTCATCTGCTTCAAAGGACCATAGATACAGTCCTCTGAGTATGATTAAAACCAGTGGGACTATTTAGTGGACTCTGGTTAAAGCCCCACTTTACAGAGTTTCCGTGCTGACAGATCAGTCCGGCTTCAGCAGTGTTTTTCTCCCCGAAACAGCAGATCCCCATCATCCCTGACACCAGGCAGGACACCACAGCAAACCATCAGATGTCCGCAGTGAACGACATCTCTCCCTAGCCAAAAAACCATCCCACAGACCTAACATAATAAGTTATTGTCTTCTCAAAAAGCAGCACACACACTGATCACCCTCATTAAGGAAGTAGGACAATTTTCTTCTATAAAACTTCAGCCTTCATAAATGTTGTAACTGGTCCAAAGGGAGAAGTGGAGTAGTTTTGTAGCCAGAGGACAAATTCACAGCTTCCCCATATGCTGTTGCCCAGCTAGGGGAAAAATGAAAGGGGAGGGGGGAATTTGCAGGGCCAAACTTCTCTTTTTCTTCTCTTTTTCTTGTTTTCCTTTTGAGAGCACGGCACTCAGCACGGGGCAGTGGATCACCAGAGGGATGGTTTTCCTCCCAGCCACTGGACAGAACGCATCAGTTCAGTTTGCTTTCCAAGCCCAAGGCAAAACATCCTAAGCCAAGGCCCTTCGCCTTTAAGATTCACCCCCCCTAAAAATCTGCCAGGGCCCCTGCTTGGCAAGCTGCAACCTGTATTATAAGGCTTTTTGGCTTAATCTGCTTTTTAATTATGTTTTATTTTTATTTTATTGCCATGAGGGCAGGCAAGTGCTTAGCAGGAATTGATTTGATGGGGCCGGCTCTGAGAGTGAGTCGGATATGTTTGTTTATATTGAATGGCAATATGCTTCCCTACGTCTATGAGAAGTACAGCTCTAAATAGATGCATTAACAAGTAACCCCAAAGCTGCCTGGCAGCCCAAATTACTTT
>NW_009624768.1:70279-96578 GCF_000690535.1 Cariama cristata | reverse complement strand
ACATGCATAAAGTAGACCACAGAGATGCTAGTTGGGGCCAGGTAGGGGATGCATAGGAGAAAAAATGAGCAGATTTGCAAAGCCACAACTTTTCAACATAGCGAGAAACAAGGAAAGATGACCTGAAAACAGCACAGACAATTCCTCTAGCATTAAAGCCAGCAAAATGTTTGCCGAAAAATTGCACGTGACCCTAATTAGCACAGCAAGTCCTGGAGGGAGTGACATACATCCATAGCAGTCAGGATCCAAACCGCTTTGCCTGCCTGCATCACCCCGTGGCACGACCCCATGCCCGTAGGGTACGTATGGTGTGTGTCGTGGGGTGAGCAGCACCTTCGCTCAAGAGGGGCTGAGAGCATGGAAGGTTTGTCAAGAGAGAGTTTCCCCAGACCCAAGAGGATGAAGGGACCACACATTTTTAGGAAATGGTGCTTGGCGGTGGGCATCCACCAAGACTTTGGGTTACCGAGCGCTCCAGCAGCAAGCCAGCTTTACAACCCTCAAGCACAAACTGGGTTTTTCTCCTGGTGTTTCCCCAGAGGTTTCTGGAGAGACTCCAACCTAATAAACATAACGGTGAAGGGCCTGAACCCGAAATCCCACCACCACGTAATTCCAGTGGGTAACACATACTCTCCAGTAGTTTTTGTGGTGACCAAGGAAAACAAATGCACCCTTGCAATGGTGGAGACAAGGACCAACTTTTGATCCTTTGGCAGCTAGAAAATTTATGTGTGGTGATTATTTAACACGTGATTAAAAGGGATTCCTTGTTCTACCCTCATTCAACTTATGTTTTCGTCATTACTGGGAATCCATTTTATGTTGAATTTTGTCATCTGAGGGAATGAATGTATGCCAGGATGCCAAGCCTTATTCTGAATTAAATCTACAAAACCCCATATAGAATAAATGTGTTCAGTGTGACATTATTTTACATTAACGTGATACAGGAGCCTTTGTACCCCCTGAGAGTTAGAGAGATCTTGAGCTATTAAAAAAAAAAAAAATCATGTAAAAACCCAACAAGCCATTCAGCTACAGCTGTTATTCTGCTTCTTTATACAGCCAAAACAGTCAAACTGTTTCTAAAAGTCTAAAAAGATCACCTGCTAAAATTCACCACCGTAATTTGTAATAGAAACACTTATATCCCTTTTGTGCGTAAGACAGAAGTACACATCCATTCACTTCAGCGTAACCTTCCAGTTCCTTCTTCAATCTCCTTATTTCTCATTATTGCATTCCGTTTAAATATATACATACACACACCTGTGTTAGCTTCTGTTACAGTGGGAGCGCAAACACTTTTTACTAAAATTTCACCATCTTCCCAACAGCAAGGGTTTCTGGGGAACAATAACAGCAGTTTTGCAAAACACCTTGAAGTGCCCTCACGGTACAACCGCAGATCCATTTTATCCAGTGACCACACTGTGTTTCCTCCAGCTTCTTTACTACATGTCCTCTTGGATAAATACATTACTATTTCTATTCCATCCCTTTTGCTGGTGTTTTTAAAACAAAAACCTCAAACCAGAAAAGGATCAACACACACTCTACTTACCTGAGCCCTACAAAAATTGCTGGCGTTGCAATACCAGCACTAACCAGCAATTCTATGCCCTTTTTCTTTATAGTGTTATTCTTGGTGCACAAAGACTGATGGCTTTGAGATTAAATTTTGCCCAATCTGTTTTCCATTTCACATAATGGTCTTCTCTTCCCTTTTTCCATTTTTTTGTTCTCTTTGTTAACAACTAATCACACCCAGTATCCGTAGTCTCTCAAGCACAGAAATACTCATCTTTTAAGATCAAATCATGCACCTGGTTATCCCCGCTAGCATTTTCTGGATCTGAATGCATAAAATTTCTGACGACTGATGCTTTGTGGTTGCAATGGCAATCTAACATTGAAAATGCCCTACGGGGAACTTAGGTCTTTTACTGGGGCTTTGTTTACTTGTTTATTGAACAGAATTGGTTTAATTGTTAGTTATGCAGAGTTATAAGTTACATCGATGGAAATAATTCCCTAGCCAAATGGCAGAGAGAAATCCTGAGGCTCTGGGCTTTGGTGGGATTAAATCAGTTGTGTATTAACTACGTTTTAAGGCATTTGATCAAAGTGCATTCAGCAGACTCCCCCAAAGACACCCAGCCCTCTTGCTCACCATGCTCTGGTCTGCTGCGGTTTTCTATGGGAGTGATGGTCGCGTATATCTACAATAAATTAAAATTGTCCGTTGAGTGTGCTTGTGTAAGCCTTTTGCATGAAGAGGACCTCGGCTTGAAAGCGCTAACTCCAAAGACCAGGTATATAAAGTGCTGCAGCTTTTTAGCTCACTTCAGGTTTCAGCATAACCAAATCAAGCTTTCTCTTACAGAATTACTCTTCAAAATGTAAATCACAACTTCAGCAAGCGTGTTGCCTTTTTACTGTCTCCTTGCACCCTTCTATTCCTTTCACATAAGGGCACATTTTAATCTGCTTTTTGCCAATTTGCTGCACGACTGCTTTCCCCAAACCGGGCAGGCATGTTCCACTGAAGAGCAGCTCTTCATAGTGCTACTTTTCTGCTTTTACAGAAATTACAGCAGAAAAATAAACTTCAGCAATGGCTTATCACACTTTCCCTGGCCCAGTTTAAAATAAGCTAGACCTTTTGAACAACTTCCAAGGCATCAATTGATTTGTGGGTATTGTTTTCTTTCCCACAACCTGCACTCCCTCAATTCTTCTATTCCTACTACTATTTTAGAGGCAAGGTGAATTTTAACAGTTTTGTACTAGGACCAGAGAACTAGAAGGAGAATTATCTTTAAATGCCCCTATCCAGCTTTATAAAACACGCTGCACAGACCTTTTGCGTTTACATCCTCATGAAACAGGAGCAGCATCCCTGAAATAGCAGAAAGAGCGAGAGAGGATCAGATGCATGGCATTAAATATCGACTGCACTGATGTATACGTGTGCGTGTGTGTACGAACCTGCCCAGCTAGAGCTTCTGCGGTATTTGAAAGGACAGTAAACCCTGAAGAGCCTGAATGTTCACAGGGGAGCTTATCAGTTGTTGATGAGGCCCTGTCCAGCCTTACAGACAGCCAGTTTCCTTCTGCACTGGGGCACTGGTTTGCTGTGGAGCCAGCAGAAAGGTGATAAGCTGCGGAGAAGATTTTTTAGGAGTCTTGCCTATCTTTCACACCAAGTGGCCAGAGCACATTTTCCACGGTTGCCACTTACAGATAGGCTGGCTGCTCGCGGATAAGGTCAAGAAAGAAATAGGAAAATGGGTTCCAGTTTGCTTCCTCTCACGGTCCCATAGGACTCTGAGGTTAGGCCAGACTTTTTTCTTCCCCCACCCTTTTTATATATATAAATCTCCCAGGGCTTATAACTGTGCCAGACAAGGTAGCTACGGAGTCGACACAGAGTAAGAGACAGATTTCAGACTGGCTATCAGCAATTCCCTGTCTGCAACTGCCAGGCAGGAAAAGGCTGCGAGTTCTGCCAGCTGATAGCAAAAGCCTCGGTTAAACCAAGCGGTAAAACTTTTTCAACCCTCTCGGAGGAAAGGGGTTCTTGCAAAGTTCACCTTTTGCCAAACCGCGAGCGACTCTTGTAGGGTCGGGCACCGAGGTCAGGGCGATGCAGAGCGGGTCGGTGTCAGGACTTGGCTGGGAAGCGGCAGGCGAGGTCCAGCTCCGGGATAGAGCAGGCTCATCCCTCAGCCTCCCTCCCCAGGCTGCTTCTCTAGATACTGCGGGAAAGGCGAATATGCGGTGGCTGAGGTTAGCATTTGGGGGAGATAACATTAGGAAACTCCATGGGGGGGCTTAAGCTGATGTCTGAGGTTGTTGTATCTTCATCTTTGAGTCTTGCTCTGAATGTTTGACCCCTTTGCAATTGCTAGAAGCCTACCAGAATGTTAACCTGGTCGCTGCTTTCCAGGGTTGCGAACTTACGCTTGCAGGTTAAAACTTTTTACCCTCAGTTTCCAACAATAACAAGAGTCAACTCAAGTTACTTGGCATCTATTTTTGTTTAGCCTTCCCCTTGGGATTGCGCTATTAGCACGTAACAATACACAATCCCTATAAATCTGATGTCCTGTAGGACTGCGGTGGTATTGCACTGAGCAGGCAGTTTTCTTCTCCAGCGGAGAGAAACTCTGCGAACTACAACATTGCATCAGCCCCTCTCAGCATCTAAGTGAGCCATCCTCCTTATTGCCGCCCACCAAAGAGCCTCCCAACAGAAGAGAGAGATTTGAGAAAAAGGCTACGTGATGCTTCAGAGGCTTAGCTGAATCTTTGCTGCTCTAAGGCATAAATTTGAAATAATAGAGAGTCCTCTGTTCGAGCGCTGCTGTGCCAACCCTTTCGAGTATTGCCAGTGTTTTGGGGTCAACGTGTTAACGAGAAAATGCCTGAAAGCGAAAAAAGGATTTCAAAAGTTTCATTCCCTGTTCAAACTATCTCTGGAGTCCAAGGCCTGCATTTTCAAGCTGTCCATGTGCTGCCATCTCTTCTGTTTCATGAAGGCTTTGATGTCTTCCACCTCTTGCCAGCACAATTCAAACACCTCTCAGCTGACCTCTTCCCTCCTCCTGCAAGCTACCGTGACAATTTTGCCCTGCTGATGTGCAGAGTTTGTCCCCAAAATGTGTTCACGGCCAGCCCATGCAGCGCCAGGCGTGAGGCAGCCTCGATGGGTACCAGAAAACAGCTCGCCTGCCTCTAGCCCACAAAGGGAGTGGAAAAGGGCCTTATTTTGAATTTCGTGTGGTTTCCACATGGCCTTGCAGCCCCAGATGGGGCTTCTTCCATCCATGCAGACGCAGCGGGGCACTGCCAGCATCCTCAGCATCCTCCATGGCCGATACCCACTGCAGCCCCAGCAGCTTCACCCAGATGCTTTGCAGCCTTGCGCTGCTCCTTTGCAAAGTGATAATGCTTCTAATTAGGGCTGAGACCTCCCGAAAGGGGGGCACAGACGGGATGGGGGGGACATGGACGTGGCTCAGCCGGGGTTGCTGCGCTCCCGGCGGTAACGAGGCACTGGGGCCGGAACAAGGAGAAACCGGGAGATAAGAGAGGGCAAGAGGGGAATATTTTGCTGACAGAAAAGAAATATGCTTGGGACTAACATCTAGTGCCAGTGATATTTTAATCTCATTGGCAGGGAGCTGCTCTTCCAGACGGACAGAGTTAATTTGGTGTTTTCGGTGTCTTTCCTCAGGTGGATGGGCAGACGGAGGAGCACACCCCCTCTGCCATACACCACCCTGGTGCTGGGGGTGAAAAATATTCCCTGATCTGGCAATCCAGCATTCATTAAGGAAAAATAAACTTGAGGCCCGATTTTCCCTCGGGACGACTGTTATGTCGGTGTCACCAGTAACCGCAGTGAAGTGGCTCCTGACCCATGTGGTGCAAAGAAGGGAAGAGCCAAGCCTGCAGACTCCCAGGCCCCCGATCCTATTTAGCAGTGGCAATTAATGAGGCATGGCTATGGTTGAATTGCTCACTGCAAGACCACCTCCATGACCCCGATATCTGTCAGCAGCAACAGGAGCACTGACCTGGCCGCAGTGTTCTTGGCGCTACCAAGATAGCCTAGCACAGGGATGTAAATCTATCATTCAGAAGGGCCCAACATCAGAAAATGGTATTTCTGTTTCATGGTCTGCAACCAAAAAGGCACCACGTGCAGGACAGAAGAGATTTTTTGCCTCTTTGCTCCTCTAGATACCCAATGGAGCCACACACACACGCACAAGACATCCCTTGTAAAGCCATCCACGTCACAAGGACAGGCATCGTACCGTCACAGCCACAGTGGTGTTTTTCTGCATCCTTATTAGCAAAACACTCATTTCTTGCAATACCTTGATACTGTACTTGTGCAGCATTCCCCAGTGATGCAGAGATAAGAAATCGGCACCAGCTTTTCCCACCACAGATCCACAAACCCCTTCCCCAGCACAAAACCCTGTTATCTTACAAGCTAGTTTTCCACCAGGGAGATTTTACTAATTCCTATCTTATACCTGATAATGAAATAGCTCAAAATATAGAGTGTAGGAAAGAGGAAGCTTTTGACTGAATTCATAGTGCTTTCTACATTTGTAATTTGATGGCTGCCTATCAATTAAAAAAAAAAAAGTAGTTGTATATGTTATTTGGGCAGGCTGCTTGCGATAACTGCCTGAGTTAGACCTGGGACTATTAAAGCATCTCAGTTCACCTAGAGCAATAAAAGCAATTCAGACCATCCCTTCTACCTGGGTGGATCAGTCTCAGCGCCTGCTGCTGGCACCCAGGTCAGCCTTTGTGCCTAACTGCAACATTCACCAGGAGTATTCACCTAGCACAGCCAGATGACTTCTCTTTATGGATGGAAGAGGAAGGAAAAATATTATTTTGCTCTCGTTTAATTTCTGGAACATCAAAAGGTGATCCAAGCGAAGAAAAAAATTGTTCGATTTACTCTTTGCAAGGTAAAGAAACTAGACCTGGAGACATGCTACTTTAATTTGTCAGTGGATCGCGTGTGGCTACTGAGAGCTTTCACCATAAAGAGCCTCCATTGTGGTCCAAACCAATAACAGGGTATTTATCAGGCAGGAAGAAAATCCATAGTTTCATTATGCTGAGGGACACCAAAAACTGGAGAATAGACAGTGGAAAAAACACGTTACTGCAGCCCAAGAGCAGAGGTCTGCCAAATCCAGAGAGTGAAAAACAAAAGGGCTGTAACCTACACTGGATAATACCAGAGACTACAGTAAAAAGGTTAAAAGAAATCATCCCTTTCTACCGCATGTTTATTGCCTGCCTTTGTCTAGGCTTACAAGCCTGAAGGCTCATTTTTCCCTCTTGATCACTAGTTTTGGGGATTTTTTTGGTCATCATTTTGTACAAGATGTTGCTTTTCTTCAAAGAGCTCAAATAGATTTCAATGCAAAATTAGGACATTGGTCACTCCAGGAGAGGAAACACCAAACAAGTATATAAACAGGGGGAGAAAAAAACACATCCCAAAAGAGACTAATCCAGCAACAGAGACATCCACAGGCTCTCTCGTAAAACGTGACAATCAATATAACAGAGAGACATTAAATTCCTGCCAACCCTCTGATAGACATTGTGCATGCTGGGCCTGGATATTTCCTCCTCTTCCTCTCTGCCTTAAGAGGGGATGTTATTTGAGCCAAACGTGAAGCTCAGCCTGTCAATAAAGATTTATTGACTTGCTGACAAAGTCTACGAGTCGAGACTCGGTGAAGGCAGGAGCGTAAGAGTTGCTCAAGAAAGCATCACTCAGACTGATGGGGACTAACCATTGTGTCTGTCTGCCTAAACTACCAGCTAATTGAGGTGGGAAACGACTTCTCAAGAAGACGGACACTCCTCCTGATCTTGATTAACTCCCTTTGTATTGTGGTTTACAGAAATATGTCAGCGTTCTCCATCAATCTGCCAGCAAGTCTTTTCTCTAACATATTTCAGCTTGCCACTTGGCCTTTCACTGCGGATAGGTGCTGCCACAGCTGATATAGCTCCCGCATGACATCGGGGAGCAGCACGACTTCTTCCCGCTGGTGCTGACCTTCCTCCTTCGCAATAAAAATGAAGCGAGTCAGCAACTTCAAAAAAAAAAAAGGTGCCCTGGAATGGATTTGGAAGTGAATACTTCTCAGGTATCTTTTCAAATCATCCCTAGGACTGAGAATAGTTATAAAAAGTGTCAGGGACATTGTCGTTGAAGGGTATTGGTGCCGCTTTGAACACATATCTATTGGTTTCACTTGTCAAGCACAATTATAATATTTTAACCCTTAAAAATATTATTTTTCTTAAAATCTATAGGGACATTATGACATCTCAGTAGGGCAATTTACATTGCACTCAGGAAGAACTGAGGTTGCAAATGCAGGTTGGGAAACACCTGCTGGGTCAGCCTGACGGGGGAGAAGATGGGATGTACAGCTGACTGTGACTGCTCAGAAAGCCACAACGTGTGCCTCTATGGACAGTTTGGCATGTCACTGGACCCCCCGTACCCTGGACAGTGGAGTGCTACATTAGGTATCAGGTGCAGGACTTTGGGCAAAAGTAAAGGTTTCTCAGCTGTGCAGACAAAATGCATTTGCAGTTACAAAACAGCCTGAGGGAAGGAGAAAAGGGATGCAGGATGGGGGAAAGCTGGGTTGAAAGCCATTCTCTTAAAACCCTCTTCTGCCTCTAGACCCTTCCCAGGGCACCTTCCTCTTTCCAGACCATCAGGTTCCTCTGCGACCCCAGCAGCAATCCCTATGGGGGCTAGTGGGCTGCTGCAAGATGAGGTGTGGACTGGGGAGCCTAGAAGAGGACAGAGTGGGAGCAAGCAGAGACTAGAAAAACATGGCTTTGAAGGAAAAGTCAAAAGAATCAAAATACCTGCTGTGTTAGTTTAAAGAGACATGGGGAAGGGATACTTAATTTGCTCATTGCCTATCAGAAATAATCAATCCCTATGGGGGCTAGTGGGCTGCTGCAAGATGAGGTGTGGACTGGGGAGCCTAGAAGAGGACAGAGTGGGAGCAAGCAGAGACTAGAAAAACATGGCTTTGAAGGAAAAGTCAAAAGAATCAAAATACCTGCTGTGTTAGTTTAAAGAGACATGGGGAAGGGATACTTAATTTGCTCATTGCCTATCAGAAATGATGCAATATATATATAAAAAAAATTTTTTTTAAAAAAAAGGAGAATGGTAACTAAATCTATACATCACAGATTCCTAATAACCTTGAGACTACAATATATATCAGTTTCAGGTCGGGCTGTCAGATGAATGGCTCCTTGTGGATGTTCTGTATTGCTTCTTTGGGAAAGACCTCCTTTTTCTGTGTCTCTATACAGCATCTAATTCAGTAAGGCCCCTCTCCAAAACGAAAGTCTACAGGCAACAATACAGAAGTTCACTTAAGAAAAGCTAGCCAGTTTTAAGTAGCTGCAATAATTGGCAGGGGATATTCTACTCGCTTAACCTGTCATTTGGTCATCACTATGTCTGCATAACGTTCAAGATCCAAAAGAAAAGTAGCCTCAAAATCCACATTTGCTTTTCTCCATTACCACGGAATTTAGGTGGTTCGCATTTTAACTTCATACATATATATGCCAGATCATTAGAAGAGACAAAGCCCAAGAAAGCCCCAGTTAATACTCAGACTGCTGGGAATCTAAAACTTTTACTACTTTTTTTTTTTTTTTTAAGTTCATCAGAAGAAAAATCTTTCTCATTCCAAAAACATAGCTATATAGCTAAATATGAATCTTTTATCATCTTCACCACAGCAGAGCCTCTGTGCCTTCCAGCTGTGCCACAAAAGGTCCCGTTACCTTTTCTCCTCCCTTCCCTAAGGGATGGAGAGGCATGGAAATTGGGTCTGCATGGAAGATGCCTGCATATACTGACAGTACTGCGAGGGATGAGCGTGGAGAGAAAGGTGAGCACACAAACAATACATGAAAACCCAATCAAAAGGTTTCTAAGCTGGAAATTTTGTAATACATCTTTCTAGTGAGTAAATGAACAGGTTCATTTCTCTAAACTTCTCGGAGTAGTTTTGTTCCATCATATCTCAGGTGAGATGTTTTTTAAAATGTTCCTGAATGGCTTGCTTTCTTGTAGGTGACAGAGCCAAAAGATGCATAAATGATCACTGTCAATCATCTTACAACCTTGATCTGCACCAACAGACAGAGAGAGGATTTCTCATTTAGGAGGAAGAAGCAACCAACTTGAACTGATTGCGGACCAGCTTGTGCATGCCGCCTTCTGGGGGGGGGGGTTTGTTTCGTTTTTAAAGATAGGACGGGTTAATTTCCCAGTTCTACACAATTTATCTGTGCTGAGCTGGAAGAGTGTTGAGTGGGAAAGGGTTTCATTGTCCACTAGGGCCTTATGGCTCTTCAACACCCACCACTTCTGCCTCATGTCAAAGAAAAGCAAATAGGTTTATTAAATAGCTGTCAGGCCGAATGAGGCTGTACAGAGAACAAACAGAAGGGAAATTGGATTAGAGGGAGAGTACATGCCACACTAAACAAGGGCACAGATTTACGGCTTTCCCCGCGCAACTGGACAAAGGACTTTGAAGATGAGTTTTGGGAAGGGGGGAGCCGAAGTCTGGGGAAGAAGGGGCCGGCGACCGGGCAGGGCAGCAGTCGTCCTCCTCAGTTGCTGGGAGCACAGAGGTGAAGGTACCCCTCTTCTTCCAAGCTCCTGGCTGTATTTCTCCAGCACATCCTTTCAGCGTGTGAATAGAAAGCATGCCCAGGCTGTCCCCTACCCACCTCCCTCGGGGAAGATGCCTTCATCCCGACCTTCCCAGGCGTTAGTCCTAGGTCACACCAGCTAGCCCAGCACAGTCAACAAGGAGTCACGGCACAGCTACAGAGAATTAAACTTTCCCTGATAAAAGCTTTGGCTCACAGGCAGGCTCGGAGAGGTTGGGCTCTTTTGCAAGTGGCTGATAGTTATTCCCAGAGAGATCCCGGCCAAATTCTCACCACAGAGAAGGAAGTGCCAAAATATTTTCAAGTTGTTTTTAGCTGGAAAAAAAACGCAGACGTACTCACCAAGGGGACTGCAGGGGATGGTAAGGTCAGAAGGATTGTAATGTGCCAAGCGATGTGAGGAGCTATGCGTTTTGGGCTGGAAAGCTGCAGATCGCAGCTAGTTATATGTGCAGTAACTGGAACCGACTACTACCTGCGTTGCTATAGCAGCCCAAACTTTTCTTACACTGAGTGAGGAAACGATACCACATCACCCAGAGCACAGTAACTGACTCCACCATGAGAAGAAGCAGGTCTTGAACTGTTTACCCTTGCACCCACCTTCAAAATCTGTGGTTTTGTCTCCTACAGCCAAGCTGGAAAGCAAAGCCCTAGATCCCAGGTGCCTCTCCACACTCAGGTCCAATACCAAGCACTTCCATGGACCTTCACCTCAAAATGCATCAGGCAGGTTGGGTTTTCTTTACACCTCCATCCCAGCACCATCATGTCGAGAGCACAGGCTTTCAGGAGGACAGAACCCCTTTGATGTCCTCATCAATGTTAGAGCTTAGCTCCCTTCTCTCTAACAGCGCAGGTGAATGTGCGGCTCGGCTGTGTGTTGACCTGCGTATTTGCATCACTAGAGTGCCTATAACCAATGTTACCTGAAGTTTGAATCGACCGGCACTATGATTTCTCCTGATTTGCTAGCATCTGATAGTAGAGTTTATCTAGCCCTCAGGAAAGGTAAGAAAACATGGGAGAGCGAATCAATAAGGTGAATTTTTTATAACAAGTTACCAGATTTTAATTTTATGTTTGAACTCATTGCTTCTTAGCCAAAAGAACATTCCTACCTCTTTCCATCAGAAACGTGCAATAAAAGCACAAGCAGGTGCAACCCTGCGCTTTCCTACAAACTTACAAGTTACCATTCTCCTACTGACAAGCTATCTTTCCACATCTTCACTCATTTAGCTTGTTATCATCCTCTGAGTTATTTAAGCACACGGTGGCCGTTAGGTTTTCTTCAGCACTTGACTGCATCACATGCTGTGATATTTCTCACACACAGCGGATTTCAATGATCACTTGTCTTCAGATCAGTGTGTCTTTGGAGTTATTATTGATTATTTAAATTGCAGGAATTTTACTCTGAAGAGCAGGATTGACACTGGGCATTAAACACATTGTCTGTAATGATGCAAAGACACCTTGACCTGCTGCTGCAAAAAGAAGGGTCTTCGATCCATGTGTGGTCCTTGCACCATGTTCTCCAATGCAAGCTCATCTAACAAGGTCTCAAAGGCTCAATATAGCATAACAAAACATTAGCTGATCTGTTTTCAGTCACCTACGTACAGCATCCAAGATACAAAACTTCGCTTTTCTGTACTCCAGAAAAAATTTTGAAGTCTAACCAATGAACCACTGAAATTCTTTGAATAAGTACTGTATTAGCATCTGTAAGATGATGGTTGAGAACATGAGCAAGCATTCAGATATTCTGGTAAACAGAACAAGGCAGAGAAAATGGAAGCATTTGGGTTTTTTGAAGAGGGAAAGTGCAATCAGGATAGCCTGTGTCACACTGGTACTAAAATCTCTGATAGCTCAAGGTCTTAGCCTGAGAACATCAAAACTCCTTTTACTGTTAGGGGCTGGATCAAGACCTGTATTCCAGCTGACCAAAACATGAACTCGCTTAGGTCCTTAGGCAAGCACGATGTGTCATCCAACAAATAAAGTCATTATAAAGATAACCAGGTTGCTTGAAGGATCCTGCCAGTAAGAGCAACGGTTTGGGTACGAGTGGGACTACCCAAATAAATCAGTAATGTTTTTCCCTTTGCCTGGAAGGAGGAGGGGAAACATCCCGGTCATACAATCCCACAGATGGGCTTGGCAGCCTCCCCGCACGGCCGTGCCAGAGGAGATGGGGGGTGAGACAACCATAGACCCAGCCCCCAAGGCACCGATGGCTCCGAGGGGGGACGGCAAGCTGTCATCCCCAGCACCTTATCTGCCCTCTGAGTGACAGGCGCCTGTCATCAGCAGCCACAAGTGCTGATCCTTCTGGTCTGGGGATGGTTCGTCCAAGGCACCGGTGGGCTTTTGCTCACTGCGGAGCCCAAGAAATTAGCCGATTGCACTTCAGGCATGAGTCGATGCCTCTCTGAGCTTAGTAGGTGGCATCATAAGACACAAAATTTAGCATTATGATGAAAAGTGCTTTGGACAGCAGTCACGCAGCGGTGTGTGGCAAGGACGGTGTGCTACAATGGCAAGAGAGCCCAGGCAAAATCTGTCCTGGGATAGCTCAGGGATCAAGACCTAATTTCACTCACAAAAAGTCATGTTTCTTTTGTCTCAACACTGTGAAAAAGCAAAGACTTCCTCTCCTTCTCCCCACCAGCTTGTCAGGAGCTGACGCTATTGTTACCAGAAAGCGGCTGGAAGTTTCCCTGATGTACCGCAGGAACTGGAAACTAAAAACTGGTTTTGAATGCATTTTTTGCAGTGATTCAGTTGGTCTGGTTTGGGATGCTGTGGCTGTGCTTAATTTTACGGTCATATTACATGCTGATAGATCTTACTTTTTTTTTTATTTCACTAACAGAAAGCATCAGTATCTCACTCATGAATTATCTAAACAGTTTCAGCTCCCTTGATAATGAAACATAAATCACAGGGCAAGTTGATTAGTAGCATGCTTGTAAAATATTGCACATATGCCAGCACTGGCAAAAGAGCATTCAAGCCAAACCTTACAGGCTTTAGTTTGTTTGCTCGAAATAAAATAGCTATAAGTACACACATGTGAAGTGTTAATTATTTGTACCACAGCAGCGCACAGAGGTAGTAGCTACGAAGTAGGTTGCTGTGGGGATAGAAGGCTGGCCGTACTTTATTTGAGGCCGAGAACAGGATGAATCTATATTTATAATGAGAAAGATTTTAAGGAAGTGATGACGGTTGGTAAGACTCTTTCCTCGTCATCAGTAGTGAGACTCATCCATTTTATTAAGAGCAGATTTAAGCCTACATAAACTTCAACAGAAAAAGGGTTAGGTTAATAGTGGTCCCTACTGAAAATCCCACCCATTGTGCATACACTAATAGTGAATTAGCGAGCAACATGGTAAAATCACAATAAATCAAATAATGATGCAAACACAGCAATAAATCTTATGTTACACATCATTATGAGTTTTAAGTCTGGCATTCAGCAGAAAACGTATTTAATTGAGATCACAGTAGAGCCTTCCTCAGAAGCCACAAACCCAATAGTATTAGTGTTACAAAACCAGGCTGTGCGTAAGAGCCACCAGGCCTTGCTTTTTCTATATGAACTAAAAAAAACAGCAGATAAATGTACCATTAAGTTGCTTTGTGGCTTTGCCTGACCAGAGATTTTGCCTTGAGCAAGTTTCCTGCACAATCGGGCACGTGATAGGCCTGCAGACAAAAAATGTTGTGCTAGATACAGAGAGCAGATTTGACTGATTAACATATACTACGATACAGAAACAGCTATTAAAGTGTTTGGAACGTGGTAGAAGCAGCAGATTGATATGCTTCCAAAACAAGCTGTAGATGATGTCCAGTTTCTGGTAAAAGTATGGTAAAGAAAAAAAAGCCAAACCGCAGAAGCCACTGAAAGTCTAAACCAACCGACCAAAACCAACCCACGGATTGAGATAGTAATTTCACAGATCGTTGAAACTTGACTGAAGCAATAAAATGGAAGCGAGTGAAAAGGACATGCACCGCAAGCTAAAATCTTCGAGAAAATTAAGGCCAGTCTGCATTGGCAAGCAGTAAGACTGTAGTAGGAAGGGATCTGTAGAGCAAAGCGGTGGTGAGAACCCAACTTCCACACTGCACACAGCTTGGCAGTCCTTCAGCCTGGCTCTCGCCCGGTTCCCCCAGACTTAGCATCCATTAGCTGAAACACGTCGGGCACACATCTTCTGCTTTCAGTCCATCCAGAAAAAACACAGTTTGTGACCTCCAGGACTGCCCCACAACACAAAGAAAAGCATGCTAAGTGGGGATGTGTGGGAGATGGACTTCAAAAACACTCCTGCCCTACACTAATATGCTAACACAGGTGCAGCCCAGCTTATCTAAAAGTATACCTGCATTGGAGAAACTTTCCATTCAAACTTTGCAAAGTGGTGTTTTTCATTCTGCAAATGAGCTTCTTTTAGGGAATATATTGATGGCAGTCTTCTGCAGAAACCAGTACCAAAAAAAATTATCCTGGTGTTAGACATCATGACACTTGCTTTAACTTTTGGTCAACCCTGAAGTGTTCAGCCAGTTGGACTAGATGATCATTGTAGGTCCCTTCTAACTGAAAATATTCTATTCTAGTCCTCACCATCACACCTGAGTCTAACAAGCCAGATAGAGCAGATTTTATAATGAAGTCTCAGAAGAAAAACACTGAATCACTTGACTTCAGCATGGATTGGTGCATGGGTAAGGCAGGACAAGGTCAGCTGCTGCAACACTGTGCTGACTATAGCAGCATGGATGCACGTGTCCGAGGTTCATCACCTAGAGAGGTTAGAGCCTTCTTCCGCCGACATGCACAGGGAAGTTTGCTCATCATACTAACCAGACTGCTCAGGCTGGTTTAATGTTTTCACGGCATCTTGGAACTAGCACAGAAAGAAATAATCTGGGAGCAGCAACAGGAAATATTTGTGATCATCTCCTGGTAAGCAAAATTATCCCACTCTACACCAGCAGTTTCCCCCTCCCACCCCCAGTCTTTTTCTAAGGAGAGATTCTTACTTTTAAGTAAGATGTAGATACCAAGATGCATGGGGCCAAATTTAGACTTGCAGCCCACAGGTTCACACAATGGGTTTGTAGACAATCATACAGCCTGTTCTTTCATAGCAACTTCTATGTTTCAGGCAGATACTATCAAAAAAAAATAAATAAATCAGCTGGTCACACCATTTTCTCTAAGTAGCCAGATTATGACCACACCAAGAAGTCTAAACTCATAACCATGAATTTCTGAAAATGAGTCCATGCAAGCTACACTTAGCTCTCTTACAAGTTTTAGAGAAATTTGCTCATCCTGTGGCATGGAAAAGATGTAATGCTGGACTAAACTGTCTGAATGTCTGTAAGGTGGAACTCTGTCATGCAGACAGACACTCTTTGCCTGTCATCCTTGGGAGGGGGGGGGTGGTCTAAGGGTCAGGGAGGATGGACAGGTCTTGATAATGGACTGCTCTGAAACCTCTTTCATAACACAATGATGGAGGAAAGTTGGCTAATGCCAAAGGAAGACTTTGAGAATACTAAAGAATTTCTTTAGTAGTATGTCTCTTTTCTCCATGGATCTCACTTCAACTTTTATACATAAAAAAAACCAAAAAAAAACAAAAAACAGATTTTAAAATAATCACCACCAGCTCATTGGTCAAAGTGAACCTCCCAAGTTAAATTAACATAATTCTGTTTGATTTGAAGTTTATCTACCATTTGATAAGTCATGGTCTGTCATGCTTCAGGGGTGGTTACAAGAAAAAGAGGTCCCGAGTGACAGACAATGTCCCCCGTCCTTCACCCTCTCACCTTCCAGGCTCTCCGGACCTTGAATTTTGATTTGAGTCCCTTCCTAGCTGGGATCAAAAAGGCAAAAGGTTTTTTCTCAGACTTGATAGGCAAAGTCCAAGAAAAGTAGTACATTAAACACTAACCTGTAGCTCCAGAAAAAAACAGGACTGGTAGTTGTTTGCAAAAGCCTGAATTAGAGACTAGCAACTTGAGATAAGATAGGCAATCAGCTCTGACTCTGCCACTGCAGACTTCTGGTCTACTTGCAAGAGAAGACATGTCATCATTTCTCTTGACAGTCCCCAGGATTTCAGGGAGATTGCCCAGCAGTCGCAGCAGAAAGGGGGAAATGAGAACAGGACTCTTAAGGAAGAATGAAGGACTTTAGGAGAGAAGGTCTTAGCTTTATTTTTAACAGAGAGGCTACACCAGCTCTGAGTAAGGTTAGATATGGTTACATATGTCATCTCCAGATCCTTGGGCAGGGAGACTGCGGCACATTGATGTAACACAGATTTTGCTGTTGCAAGAGTCCCTTAAATAGGGTCACAGTGTCAGGAGAAGCCTGAACAGAAAGGAAGGTCACTATTTTTTGTACTGTTCAGTAGTTACTTGAATAACATCCTTTTTTTAAATTACAATTTCTTCTTAATCTGTCTATGTGCATTTACATTGGTCATCTTACCACTGGAAACACCTTTTCCTAGACTTTCTGTAGAAAAAACATCACACGTACTACATTAAATCCACAGCTTCTGTCAGAAGAAAACGGATCGCAAAGTGAATCTGTCAGCTGTACGTTCAACTTAGTATTCAAACACCAAAGCAGTAGGACTGAGGTGGTCAGTCCACAGGACCGGTGTGCTAGACATGCTTTTGAGGCTCACATGAATGTCTCCAACATATCAACAGCACGGCAGAAACCCGGACAGCAAATGCCAAACGCGAGGCCCCAGCACTGCATCTATGCAGCATCTCCTTTAGCTGTCTATTGCTGATGGCTAGCTGCACGGAGGGCAAGAGGAGAGGTGCTCGTCCATGAACGGTTGTAAGCCGAGGGAAAAATCTCGCTTGATATTATTTCTTTTCTGCAGCGCAAATTCATATACAAGCGCGTGTCATTAAAGAAATAATTGTTCCACTACAGTTGCTCAGGAGCCTACAAAAATACTTTGTGCCCACATCTAGTTATTAGAGATGGTACCTTATTCCATTGTGCAGGAAAAAACATTTTAGTCAGGATCTTCTAGCACAGAAGTTTTACTTGCCCAGTTGCTCCTGACTGGTGGTGATGGTCACTGTTCTCAAAAAACATGCACCTTCTGTCAGTGGTACGCAGAGAAATACAATACCGCTCATCCATAGCGGGACCATTGGCTGGATTGGTACCAAAACCAGCAGAAGAAAGTGGTTATGGATCATTAAAGGGTTTTGTGGAGATGGGAAGAGTCAGAGGGGCTGTTGGAGGGACTTCCCCCATCATGGTGCACAATCCCAGTCACACAGAGCGCAGGGGTCTCCACCTGGCTGGGTGACCCCCATTTCCCAGACTGGTACTCGGAAGCTGGAGGCAGCTATGCTAGCACCAAGCGCACCGCCGCTTTCCCTCCTCAGTACTCCTGCTCCCAGGTTAACTCGGAAATCTCCCTAGCCCAAGTCTGGGCTGGGCTTTTTTAACCTTAGGTGAGGGCTTTAGCTGAGCCATTTGTCACCAAACCCACCGCACCTGTCCCCAGGCTTCTTAGTACCTTACTCAGCAAACACCGATTGAACTGGAAATCATTCACAGGAGAGTTCTCCCTTCCTCCTCTTTCTTCCCCAAGCGAAACCTCTCCCTCTATACGCTCTCTTTAATCCTGACACCATTCAGGATAGAAACATAGGAAGAGGGTTATTGCAGCAGAGCCTCTTCCTTTTTCCAGAAACAAACAAAATTAAAAGTTTAAAAGTTTCTTGCTTTTGGTTCCAACCTTCAGGCCAGTTTACCATGAGACATATGTATGTGCATTTTTATTTTATACAACCTTTCTTCTTCCTTCCCTCAAAGCAGTCCTCCAAAGACCACACAGTATGCAGCATTTGGAATTTTTTCTTCTTCTTTTTTTCCTCTGGAGCTCATTCTAAAGTGCTTCCACAGATATTTTTCTTGCTTTGTGTTACATTTCCTCTGTAAGCCTTAAAAGACTTGGCAACACAACTTCCCCGGCTGGTATAAATACAGCCACAGATATTTTTAAATCACAAAAGCAAACCTTCCTACTCCCCCTCCCCAAAACCCATATCATGCAAGCATCTCTCTCCTCCTTCTGATGGAAGTAATTTCATTATTTTAAAAGCACTTACGCAACCAACAGAGGCGACACCATGTGTGTGTGCATACACAACCCTCCTCAGGAGTCAATACGCTTGTGCCCTCTCCCTACTTTCTCCTTTCTCTACCCTTTATCAATATTAATAATTTTCTTTTACATTTTAACTAGGTGCATGTTGATATCCACTATATCTCTCTTAAAGATGAGTTTCCAATGTACAATGTTAAACCCAAGTAGGTTGCTACCTTTGGTGGAAAAGGCACAGAGAATGCCCTTTTGATGACTCGTATAAGTTTGGCTTCATCACGGACATCACTTCTTTTTAACAGGGCAGTGATCCCCCGACCACTGGATTAACTCTGCACACCTCCAGCCCCTCTGCATGCTTGGGGATCTTCATTTATTGCAGTGATTCCCCTTACTCCGTAGGAAATTAACTGCGATGGCACATCTTCCCAGTGTTTGGAAAAGGTGCTTGCTGATTTTTGGTTTGGGACTGGTTTGAGTAGGGACAAGAAGGGGGTAGCTTTGGTTTTTTGTTTTCTTCCTCCCCCTCCCCTCAATTAAAGGGCAATTATACTTGCCGTTTCTTAGGTTTGAATTCAGCACCCTTCCCATAACATCACTTCCTACTGAAAGTATCTATATTCTTGTCCATGAATTACTTTTATTAAATGTAGCTCTACTAATATACTTCCAACTAACAAAAGCAGTTACCCACACCATGTGTGCCCTGAAAGCTGGCATAGTGAGCAGTTAAGGACAATGGTGACAAAGTGAAACACTCCCCATCACAGAGAGACTGGACTGAGACAGCCGTTCCAGATAAAGTATTGAAATGGGAGTACTCTATCTCAGACAATCTGTTTTCCCTCTCACCCCCTGAAAAGTGAAGCATCCCAAAGGAGGAGAGACTCTGGGTTTTTGTTTTTTTTTTTGGCCCTTCTCAGTGGCTTTTGTCAAGCAAAAAACAATCCTAACTTTGGGAAGGGAATTTTTTTGTACAGCCTTTCTTGTGTTATAAAGAGTTGTACTTAAATGTACAGGCTTAACAAGAATAATGTGACAGGTGGAAAGAGGAACCATGGTATTCAGCAATCCCACCTTTATCTGGTGGCTATGGGAGGAGGAACTCTGCTGTCCTCCTCCCCCTCTCTCCAGATGTCAGCATCCCCTAATCACAACTCCTCATGCTCCTGCAGAGCAGAAAGATCTTGGCACATGGTAACAACATTCAAAGAGGGCAAAGAACGAGCTGTGCCCTGTATGTCTTAGCATCCAGCAATACTTGAGCTTCTTCAGACTAAGAAATTATAAAGATAGCCTGAAAAGATACAAAACTGAGAGTATTTCAGGTTGATTCTTTTAAGTACACTGATTCCTCATGCAGTTCCTGCTCTCAGTTGTATTTAGAAGCAGGTTGCTGGAAGGGCTCTACAGAAGCCCCCGACACCAAATCTCTCCCCCCTGCATTGCTCTGTTTTGCAGCCCTGCACTGGATGGAGCGTGCGATCCCCACCAAGGGAGCTGAGCGATGTTCCTCCACGACCAAGGGTCCTGGGCTAGTTGGTAGTTACGGTAACCTTCAGTGTGAGAGAAGAGTCAGTGACACAGTGGTCATCCAGCAGACCCTAGCAGATGTGCTCCCCTCCCCATCGCATGGTGCACTCCCATGTCTATTAAGCGTTAGCAAGTCTGGTCACACTCTCCTTTGCTGACCCCAGAGTTTCTACCTCAACCAGCCCTCTCCAGTACCCGTGCCAGTTGTGTACTTGTATCCCCAAGTATTTGGGCTTCCTCTCTTCCTCCAGAGAGTTCTCCCGCACCCATCACCTGTATTCCATATTTCCAGACACGTAGCCTGAGCTACCTTAAAGCACATCTGAGTCTTCCAGGGTCCAGAGCACCGGAGGATGTAGGGAGCAGTGAGGAGTAGGGCTCTCCAACATTAGGCTTTTGACTAATTGTGGAAGAGTCAAGCCTTAGGAGACCAAAACTCAAATTTGACTGTAAGCAGAGCAATGAATCATTCATGTTCAAGTATGCTTTTCCCCAGAATGCATGTAGCTTCCTTGCTGCCGGGCAAAGGAGATTGTCAGCTCTTTAAAAGTCTTGCCATGCATCTGCTAACTTTTGTTATTCAGCATGATGTCAAACAAGAATATTCCATTTTCATGGGAAATTAGGGATTTTTTTTTTTTGTAAGAAAGACAGAAGAAAGTCTCCATAAACCTCTCCCTGTTCTCAGTGGAAGAAGAAAGATGCTGAGCACTTCTTACCCTCTCAAGGAAGGAAGATACCTCAGAACAGTGATATCACTGCAGCCTTTAAGCATAACTTATTCAATTTCTTCGTTTCAACTTATCTTTACCCTACCCAAACAATGCTTTCCATTGTTAGAGGAGTGAATTTAGTATTGAGGTTATCTTACAAATATTACAGAAAACACCTACGGTTACTATAGTAACTCCTTATTTTTCTTAACCTTTGCATTCTCCAGAAATATTTCTTTGCTTAGTACATTTGACCAAATGTACAAGTAACGCTGAAAAGACAAGAACAAATAGACGAGCAAATATTACAAGAAGCAACTGTCAGCATGAGACAAACTCTGCTTGGAGAAACATCAAAAGAAGATCGTGATGGACCTGCAGAGGAACAAACCTGTAATAAATATCAAAGAGCACAAACCTTTACCAGGACTCCCATAAAGGCAGCATGAATACTGTGCTGCTCCATGGGGCAAAAATCCTTTAAGGAAAATGAGCAATACTGTGCTATTAGCTCATTTTCCAAAGGCAGGCTTGGCAAGGGAAGACTAGCTGTGGGGTAGATGTCAAGAAGAGTAAGAGCTGGGGAAGCAATGGCAAAACAAACATAAAGAACTGCCTCCAGATGTTCAGGCAGATCCTCTTTTCCTCCGATCAGAGTCGTGGAGCAAAACTGCAGCTGCTTTTGTATCTGCTCAAGATTTATATTAAAAATGAAAGCATCAGCATTTGCTCATCCTCCTTCGGGGTGTGCTAGAGTCACCCAGGCTCCAGCAGAACATCATCTGCACGTGAAGGCTAACATGGTTGAATCAATCTGATCATGGATGAAAATTCAGCTGCTATCGATTCCCCGCTTACACTGATTGCCCTTCCCGGGTCAGAATGGAGACCCGTCCCATTGTTCAGTGAATACAGTATTCTGTTCACTACATCAATTACCCTGACCCCAGGGGGTCCAAAAGCCTCCCAGCTCACCCATTTACAGTGACAGCTGTCATGCTAATGAATCCACATTGACATTATAATTAAACCATTACATAAAGTGAGGCCTCCCTCTCAGCTGTACAGCAAACACACACAAGGCCACTTTGGAGAGGTTGCCTATTAGAAATGTAGTATAATAGGATGAGGTATCCCTCAAGTTTTAGAAGATGAAAAATGCAAGCAGAAGATGAAAACTTAAAGGGGGATTAGAAAACAAGGACAACCCTTGAAGAAGTGATTTTTGGGTTCCTCTTTAGGCTAGCTTTTGCTGAAGAGGTAGTTTCATGACAAATCATCTTCCTGAAGAAGTTTCTTTTTGGAGTACATCTTAGAGAAGGAGAACTTCAGGATAACAAGCAGCTCCACAAGCAGAGTCAGAAGCACAAAAATCCCCAAACTCTCTGCACTCACCTCACCTAGAGATCTTGCACATCACAACCAGTCCAAAGAAAAAAAAGAAAACCACACTACCTGAATATACACCAGTTGATGTACATGTATGTCAGTTGGCCAAGAGGAACTGAAGGCAGCCAGGTACCACATTTGCGTTCTGCTTAGCAGCAGCCCTTTGCTCTACAGGGACACTACAACTGCACCCAAGCCATAATCCTCCCAGGGTTCCTTTACATCCACGCACCTTTTTCAGCTTTGGCCATTACTGACCAACACTGACCAACAGTTTCATCTCAGAAAGTGTTTTGGTTTGGTTTTGTTTGATTTTTGTTTGTTTGTTTGTTTTTTAATGGTAGTAATAGATTGAGTGAGGTAGAGACAGCTTCCTATCAATCAAAGGGCTGTTGCTCTTTGCACACCTAAACATAGGAGTCTATAGAAGGTTGAAAGGGAAAAATATTGATGTTTAAGGAAAAAAACACGCTCTTTTGCTCTATACTGTGAATACTGATCTTCCCAAATAATATTTTACAGTTATATGGTAGTCTATTACATAAAACCTTAATAGTAACTGAAAAATCTTCTTTTAGGGAAGTATGAATTACACAGTGCAGTAGATAAACAGCGCTCATCTAGACATAGAGTGCAATCTACAGAAGGCAGCATTATGGGAAGCGTGGAGGCAGGCAATATGATAGTTTGAAGTCACACAGTCTGGCTTCGACAGCACAAAAGGGTACTCTAACTGTATTTAGTTTATCGGAAAGCGTGGAGGCAGGCAATATGATAGTTTGAAGTCACACAGTCTGGCTTCGACAGCACAAAAGGGTACTCTAACCGTATTTAGTTTATTGGAACTCTCTCATTTGAGTTTGAGCACCAGAGGGTTTAAAAGCTGTGGGGTTTTTTTGTGTTTGTTTTTTTTTTTTTTTAAATACAGCACATTCAAGTACAGGGACAAGCTCTGGGATGTTATTGCATGTTGCTATTTGGAAGCAAAGCCTTATGTTTGAGTATTGAAAAGTACTCAGTACAAGGCTATATCTGAGGCTTTCAAGTTTCGTAAGTTTAAGGACTCAGCTGTCCTTCACCAGAAAGGATTGCCTGGACCCACTATGAGACCTTTGTGGTCATCCTGAAGTGATTTTGGATCTGTCAGAAGGAAGAGGAATTGCTGAGTTTCTGGGACTACCTAGAGACTTACGCATCTATACTAGAGATGTTTAGCAAAACTCAGCTTCCACACAACCCAGCAATTCGCAGTGGCAAACGCTCAAGCTCTGAAGACTTGACTTCTCTGTCCTGTCAAGTCATCAGAAGCTGCCTGAAATGCCCCTTGTTGGTTTCTACTTCTGATGAAATTCATTTGTCTTCTGCATATACCATGTTAAAAGTGTTTCCCCACAACACAAAACCCATGGTAAAGAGCCACAGTTTGCCACACCATCCCTGCCAAAAAAAGCTGGACTTTATGTTCTTAATTACTCTGTCAGAGAATAAATTCAAAATTTAAAATAGAATAAAAATCTAACCAGAAACCTTTATTTTTACCTAGAATATTCAGATGTCCTACAATAGATTGAGATGTTCCAGAAAGACTCATTTTCCCTATAGAGAGCCAACTTCTGCCCTTCCAATTGTTTTTATTTAGTTACCTTCTCTGACTGATAGTCACCACCTTTCTTTCCTCCCTTCAGTCCCTCACTACGACAGATTACCCCACACCCTAAAATAAAAAAAAAGGAACAGACATATAAGGAGGATCCCGGAATTAAGCATTCAGAAGTTGGGAAGTGTCAGAACCATGGCTACCCTGCAACCTTTAGGTCAGCCCACGGGTGCAAATACATTACATCGTCTTTAACTCCGTGTACTTGCACAGAGCCCATTCGGTACACAGGGTATATGCCCAGCTATGCAGTAGAACAACATTGCTAAATTCTTATAAATCACAGGGAGAACTGAAGAACCGCACTCCGGGAATATCATGTGGCATCATACAGCCTTCCACGCAGATGATCAGAAGGGCTGAAAGTCTTAGATCCCCCATTATAATATTAAGCCAGTCCAAAGCAAACATTTAGGACTGGAAGGGGATATAGCCTGGCAAAGTTATGGGCAACTGAGAGCTGGACCTTGGTCAATAATTTTAGCAACAGGTTACACTTCTGCTCCTACTTATAATACTGCTACCGCATGAAGAGAACAGGATCTTAGAATTTTATTTTTTTTAAATTAGCATAGTTCCTTTGCCTTTCCGAGGGCTATGCAAGTCTACAGAAGCTGAAGACTGCCTATAATTTATGTTGTGTTATTCTGGTTTCCTAAACTGTACTTTGAATGATGGATGGGAGGCTGAAGCAGCTGATAACAATGCTAAATGGTGAGAGACCAAATATGCACCAGTAGCTCAACTGAAATCGTGTAGCTGGCATAGGGGCTTGGGCTGAGAAACAGATGAAGTGTCCTGAGAGCACGTCAGCCCTGGAGTCCTAGAAACAGAGTTTTCCTTTGCAAAACATCTTTCTCTTGGGGGATGGGGTAGAGGGAAAAAGAGGGACTTTTAAAAGCTATGAACATTATGACTTTTAATGAAGGATGCAATAAATATATCAATAACTGAAGCAATACCAAACAGATGTACGGTAGATGCATCAGATGAGCCGGCTCCTCCGTGGAAGGGGAAGCTGCACAGATAGGGAGGGCATCTGCTTCCACACTTCGTGCTACTTTATTGTACCCAGGGCAGGTCCACCTATACGTTTCAGCAGGTTTTTTTTATTTAGATTTCTTTTTAAAAAGACCTGACACTTTTACAACGAGATTCTTCTTTTCCATGCTCTGCATGCTGCACCTAGATGAAAAGAGGCTCAGGAGCCCAGTTAGGTCCAGCTTTACTCTTCTGAACCCAGTCTTGCTTTCTCAGGGCTTGAATCAGATGTCCCAGAGGCCCCTTTATAAAGACCTGTCTGCTGCGACCATTGCAGCCCGGTGCAGCAGCATGATTTCTCAGTGCTAACTCTAACTTCAACGTATGTATTTCACTGGCACATCTACAGGAGCTGCAGTGTCTGTTCTCTGGCGGGGGCAATTGGCTACAAGCATCCCAAATCCACAAGTATTGACAGACCAGAACATTAATGTTTTCCCCATCAGAATCTCTTTGTATGTAGATAAAACCCCAAAACACTTTTGCCAATCTAAGTTTTTGCAAGTGCTGGAACACTGGCTAAAAAAGAGTTTCCCTCTGCCTTGGTATATTTAGTAAATTCTGATGGTAGGATACACATCAGCGACCAAGACAACACAGAGTTTTGCTGGGAGATATCTGGTCCCAGCTGAAACAAAACAACTTGAACTGAAAGACTAAGTTATATGGAGGGAAGAGTTAGTAGGACTCCAGGATAAGATACTCCAGCAGATAAATCCAAACATGAGTTCATAGGCTTGCTTTTCGGTTCTTAATATTTTAAGAGCTAACATTATTCAAACACAGCATTTACTAGTTCAGAATGTTTATACAACACCCAAGGTCTCTAGACACTTCTGAACTATAACCCATCAACAATACCTGGGTTTGGGTGTTCTAGTCAAGACAGCAGCAGAGAAGGGGGCAAAGAAGTCAATATGTTGAAAACCTCATTTCTGCATTCCAAATATTTTTTATCTGTGCCAGTCTTAACAACGAAGTGAGCTGCTTTGCAGTGCCCTGTCCCTTTTTACAGATGGGTCCCAAAGATCCCCCCAGCGTAATCCCCACCGCCTGAAATTTTACAAGATCCCCACAGCTCTTCAATTACCTTCGTTGGTCTGTCAAGACTCCAGCATCTCAAATTCAGTTAGCTGGTGTTTGGACCTCCGCCAAGGGCCAGCCTTTGCTCCTAATGACAGCCAGCTGAGGGGACACTGAAAGGGGCTGAATTCAATTTGCAGGCCCTCTAATCTGATTAGGGGAGCAGGGTTTTTATTTTCTCCAAAGTTTGCAGTAGCCAGGATGAATGATGGCCAAAGGATGAGCTGTCAACATCAACAAAGGCTTGGAGACAAAAGAAAAAAAATTGAGGGGGTATAAAAATCTTTTTTTTTTTTAGAAGAGAAATGAGTCTGATCTGATTGACAGCACAGCAAGCTGTTGAGTGAATTGTTCAGGTGACAATGTTGTGTTTGCAGAGTGTCACTCTGTGTGGGCTG